>NC_056734.1:564941742-564969242 GCF_019279795.1 Protopterus annectens
TCATCCTTGACCTGGTAATTACTAACATAGGCAACTGTTGCACTACACCAGTAGTCAGCTCCTCCCTGCTTAGATCCAACCACAAACTAATCACCTTGGAAATCCACATCCCTCCCACCCCCCACAAAGGTATCCACCATGAAAAACTTCTAAAAAGCTAACTTTGGGCTCCTAAAAACAGAGGTGGCTAAATTCATGGCACCCATGCAAATGGAGAATATTTGCATGAACTCTGAATCATACACCAATGCACTGTACGAACACATACACAAATGCATGGATTTCACCATACCCAATAGAACCAAGATGCTCTCCTCAAAAAAAGGAAGCCAATGTGGTGGTTCCCTGCCATAAACAAACTTTACAAAAGAAGGAGGAAACTGATGTGGAATAAGATGAAGTCCCAAGACTGGAAAAACTCCCTTATCAGCCTCAACAAAAGGTTGAGATCCCGCATCAAATCCTCTAAAGCTAGCTATGAAAACAGAATTGCAGCAGATAGTAAAGACAACCACAAGGCCTTCTATAGTTATGTAAAGAATCTCCATGGCAATGCCCAGATTTGCTCTGAGCTACTGCACAATGGTACCTCCTATACCGAGCCAACAGATATTGCCAATATACTAGCCGGCAGATTCAGTGCCAACTTTACCCCTCCCCCCCAAAGGACCAATCACAATACCAGTAGATTGCCAGGCACCCAGTATTACTGCTACACAGGTTAAAACAGCACTATCCAAGGCCAAGAATACAGCTTCTATGGGACTTGACAGTACCCCGGCTGTATTCTACATGCATTACAGAGTGAACTGGCACCTCACCTGTGTGTGCTGTTCAGTCACAGCCTCACCTCAGGCTTTGCCTCTACTGAATGGCGCACTGCTTCAATCATCCCTCTCCACAATGGAGGAGCTACTACAGACCCCAGGGACTATCGCCCCATTACCCTGACAAGTCTGATATGCAAAGCTATGGAACGTATCATCATGGACCTAATAAACAAAGATATAGGGAATCTCTAAACTATGGATCCTACACATTTTGGTTTTGTGAAGGATAGATCATACCTGCTCAACTTGGTCTACTTCTTTGAGTCAGTCACCAGAGCTGTGGATGATGGCAAGGTGGTTCATACAGCCTACCTTTATCTGGCCAAGGCCTTTGATACCATTCCTCACTCAAGAATCATAGAAAAACTCACTAAGCTAGGCATCAACCCCTATATCACTAGGCGGGTTGCAAACTGGCTCACAGATAGAACCCACAGTGTGAAAGTAGCTGACTCCAAGTCAGACTGTCGACCAGTCACGAGTGGAGCCCCTCAAGGTTCAGTCCTGGGTTGTCTCCTGTTTGGTATCTACTTCTCTGAAGTCGAGGACAACACGAAGAGACTCTGGCTGACAAAGTTCACAGACAATTGCAAGTTGGGAGCTATTATTAACTCCCCAAGTGATGTTGACATCTTACAGAACGGCCTCAGTCAAACCAACAACTGGTGTCAGAACCATGGCCTTAAGCTCAATGCCAAAAAATGTGTCGTCATCCCCCATGGGAAAAACCCAGTTCCCATGAATTACCACATTGATGGTAGTCCACTGAACACAGAAGGCGTTATAAGAGTTCTAGGAACACAGGTTGACAGCAACCTCTCTTTTGACCACCACATTGCAACTGTGGTCAGAAAGTCCTATGTGGCACATCTTAGCATCTTATTACTAAGGGTTTTGCATCCAGGAAGAAAGAGGTCATTGTCTCCCTCTACTCTTCCAATTTAGGCCAATCATCGAGTACAATGTCCCATTTGGCATGTACTTTACTAGATACCTGCAACAACTGGGGAGACCACAAAAGTACCTCACAAAGAGGATCCTAGGCCTTAAACACTTGTCCTATATGGACAGACTCAAACTTCAACTATTCTCTGTTTCATATTGCCTACTTAGGGGCGATCTCTGCTTGACTTACAAAGTCATGTCTGACCCAGCTCTGTTAGAAATGCTACATCTAAAGAAATCCCAATCCCTCCGCACCACACACTCCAGAGACCTCAACCTCATTACCACAATCAACAGAACATGCTGGAGGGACAGGTTCATAACCCAGAGATTGCCCATGCTATGGAATAGACTTCCCATACATGTCAAGCAGAGCATCTCACTAGCCCTCTTCAAGAGAAATCTTGATGAGTGGATGGGAGATAGAAAGTTCACCCTGGGGATCACTCCAGTGGCTCTACTCGACAGGGGCACTAGGAACTAAGGTCGGGTGGCACGATGCCAGGGTAATACTATGGGCTAGGCTTGTAAAGGCTCCAGGGCCATTAGCCTAGTACACACCTATGAACCTATGAACAAAAAGAAAAATAATGGGAAACGTAGACTTGCTACCAGCCTGCTGAGCCTGTTATGAATGAATATGTTATTTATGTATGTGCAGCACAATTTTCATTTTCTGGCTGATCTGACAGCAGATGTAATATCAAACCACTCATACAGAAACAAATGGACCCTGACTTAGGAATGGAGTACATTCCCTTCATTGTATTAGAAAGCCCAAATCGTATGGAGAAATAAAAAAATGAAACAGATGGAGTAATAGTGACAAGCAGAATCTGAAATATGCTTTATTTATGTTGGAGGTGTGATGGGAAGAAAGAGGTAATTGGGAACACATTTTTTGGGAGTGTAATGAGTTGGCAGACTTTAAAAATTCCTTGCAGACTACTCTATCAGAAATACTGGGTGAGCAAATTGGTGTAACTAAGGAAATTATGTTTTTGTGCTATGATACAGAATTGAAATTGCCTAGACATGGTAAAGCCTTGCTGACTTTAATTCTGATGGCTACCAGAAAAACAATTATTAGAAAATGGACATCAAAGTCTAAACCAGCTGTACAAGAAATAGTGAATATAGTAACACAGGTAAAACAACTGGAAGTGGGATCTTTAGAAAAGGGTAGGAGCAAATTACATAGAACAAAATGGGAACTGTAGGAATAATACATGCAGAATAATGTTTTGGAGGAGGAATGAGATTTAAGGAAAGGCAGGAAATTAATGAGCTATGTAATGTTTGACTGACAATGATTGGATAGATTATAAGTGATATAGTACTTGCAACTGAAAATATTTCAATAATGGTTTGTTTTCATTTATATAAGTGTATGATTGCCTATGTCATAAGTGATAATTTAGTAAAGATGTTTCTTATTAAAAAAAAAGAATTAGATTTAGAATGCTGTAGGATAAATGGATTATAGACAAATATGAAATAGTAAACAAAGCTATGCATGCAATAATGAAAGCAGGGAACCAATGTATAGTTTGGCAGCCATTACAACTAGGAAAGCAGAAAAGATTTTTGCAAGGACATAGCCCTCTCACCATATGTAGAATTTTCTTCCACATGCCTAACTTATTTTGTGTATAGTACACTATGTGGTACTTAAAGTTTTATCGCAACCAGATTCCAAACAATTCCAAACAATTCGATAATACGTAAGTACCGATAGATCTTCACAGCTGTCCAGTTTCTAAAAAGTTTCTCATTAATTTGGACTGAAATATAAACTGACTGTTTTTGGTGATTTCAATAACAAAAGCTGTAACTTTGAAGCACAAAAAACACAGAAAATAAACCCTGAAAACACACTGAAGACCGAAGCCAGGGATTCTGCCACTGATAATTTTATTTGTTGAGCGCTTTCATCCACATGTAAAAGGACTTTATCAGTAAAAGCTGTGACTTAGCACATGACCGAAACCAGGAGCCAAAACTGTCCGAATTTCCGGATAAATGAGGAAATACCCGTTGTGTTGATGTGCAGTGTGTGGTTGCAAGTGTTCTAATCCATCTTCCTTTAAATATTGTGAAAGAAATATACATTTGCAGGCTGAACCTGCATTAGATGTTCTATTGATTAATTACTGCTGTGCTGTACCCAGGTAAAAAAGTAAAAGCAAAGAAACACAACAAAACAAATACTTGCGTCATCAAGCAAGGCACCATAGCAACTGCAGTTACTAATCTCACAGCATGGTCACTGGGTATTACTTCACATACCTCACAATTTGATACCAGATGAAATCGGTGCAAATTGTAAAATAATGGTGGGTCAAAGGCCCCCAAAATAGGGACAGATTTCATACATTTCCATTAGAAACTTTCTTAGAAACTGGACAACTGTCAAGAGCTATTGCTACTTACGTATTATCGACTTGGTTGGAAGCGGTAAAGTGTTTGGGCTTTCATTTCCCCATACAGCTAAATGTTTTGAAAGAAAAGTCACTGTAATGATAGACACTTCAGTAACACACACTTACCAAGTAACTTTGCCAACATATTTCATCAGGAGAAGGACTTGGAAATGAGCCGCTTCTCCTGCTCTGAATCCGGTTGAGATATGTAAGTGCACACTATGCCACCATGAAATGCAACACAATCAAATGAAAAGGTTCAGCAAGTTTCAGTGAAATATCACCAAAAAGAAACGATTTTCCAGAGTGACAACCCCCAATGCTCATATGCTTCACTTACTTGTGATATTTGAAAGTCTTCAAATGTTATCCCACTTCCTCAACACTGACCCACCTCTTCTGTCCATTGCAATCAACAAAAAAATTATAAAAAAAATATTGTGATGCAAGTAAAAATCATTTGCAGTGGCTAATGGCTTGGTCAATGACTATTAACCTGGTTTCAGAAAGTGTCAGAAGTCTATTTATAGCCATAATTATCATTCATTATAGAATAAAAGCTATTTATTATTCAAAAAACCTGTATGTTGATTGGACAGCCCAGTCAGCGTGCCCCTTTTAAATTGAACATATCCCAACAGACAAATATCTGTCCTTTCAACAAGGCTTCAGCAGCTGGACTGATCATACTGCTAGTAACCATCCCTCTCAACTATGCAGAATTGTACAGAACAGCCCCAATTTTCCTAATATTTTTGCCTTCCCCTTATATTTTTTTTGGTAAATCACTCAGAATTAACAGTGTTAATAATGCCAGACATTAACATGTTATACTTCCTGCTCAGGAAATGCATGCTGATAACAAAACCTGTTGTTTTATTAACTTTTAAGTGACTTAGAGTAATATTTAAAAATGATCTCTGATTTTGGCCCTTTGCTCCCTCATTATTTTTATCCAGAATTCTTAAGTAAAGATCCTGAGAGGTGAACTGATACAGAGAAATTGCTCTCTCCTCCATCTTGTCTCTTGCACTTTACTGGCGTACTGTGCGAGCATGTGGATGGTTGTACCATACCCATACGCAATACGTCAGGAGGCAGTAGCAGACTAAGGTACCATCATTCAGTGACGTTACTTAAGGAAGGTAAGCAATGCCTTCCAAAATAATGTCATTGTGTAATCAATCATCCACTCCTATGTGTGGATAGCACAGGATTCACTAATGGTTGCTTTTGTTTAATCCCTTAGGCTTTGCCCTCATGATCAAACCATACCAATCTTGGTTTAATCCTGTGACACCCACACCTCATTGTGGATTACTGTTAAATTAAAACCATTTATAGAACAATGGATGAAGGTGGATTGATGGGCTATGGTATTTATGGAACTAGTCAAGGCTTTTGACATCATTTTTGAAATCAGGCCAGATTGTTAAAAGAATAGTCCTTATATAAACCAGACTCACTTACACTTTCCACTGTAATGCGAAAAGAACAAAATATACCAGAGCTCAGGCCTTGGACCTCTGCTGTTTTTCACTTTTTTAATCTTAAACATACTGACAAAGTTACTTTGATGTATGTAAATAATAATTTATAACAGTGAAATGATCATCTGTGTCTCAGATCACTTCCCAGTGTAAAACTCAAATGCAATTCTGCATAGTTATGCAGTGGACTATAATAAACTGGTGTATATTCGCCATAGGAAATCCATGTTGTATGGCGACAGAATAAACTTGATAACTGGAGTATTCCTGTACCAGAGGAAGGGTAAGCTGAAAAAATACGGACTTACTTAGGAGTCTGTCTGGACCTGGCATTGATCTGTACATTTTATGGCTAATGACCAATTAACCAGATGCACTCACTGTTTGCCACCTGTTACAGAGTAGCAAATCATTTAATACAGAAGCAAGACAGGCTCTGGATATTAATTCCTGCATTGGTATATGCCTTTCAGAAGTATGTGCAACCACCCAAAGTAATTTATAAACAATGTAGTCAGCTTAGTCAATGCAGAAGAGGATCTCCAGATTCATTACTGGATCACTATATAGAAAATATCATGGTACCCTTTTGTAATGTTGGGACTTGCAATGTTGAGTCCAGAAATTACAGAAAAAAAGACTGAAGATACAGGAGACAAGTAATTATCAAATATCACTCTTCTCTTTAAAGCTAGCATTCTGCTGGGGAAAAGCTCCGCTTCACCCCCTGATGTAAGTCCCCATCACCATTCAAGCTTATATTTACCAAATCACCATACCTCAGAGAAGAGGAGATATTCTGAGAAATGGCAGTCTTTGACTTAATACATGTAAGTCTGGATTTTTCATCATTCATTCTGCACATTCCAGGATTCAGCATTTCGAGTCCTGACAATTTAAATGGTCGTTGAATAAAACTACCTAAGTAATTTTCCCATCATTTTCTAATAGCATGTGGTTCAAAAACTGCAGAACAACACCTTTAACAATTAGGGAGCATTTTCAGCAAGAAAAAGAAATAAAAAAAAATACAATTTCCATACACGGAAGTTGCTGAGGAAAAACAGTAAACTTTAATGTTAGTGTTGTCAGTGTCGGAAAAATGTGTGTTGCAGCCATAGACTTTAATGGATGTACCACTGCCCATGTGTGAAAGCACCCCATAAAATCCTATAGATGCAACACGTATTACCTCAAGGTAATATCACTGTAGTAAATGCTAAATTTATTTGGACTGTGGATTAGTAAAAAGTTTACAAAGCTTTTTATTGAAAAATGGCCAAAATAAATAACTATAGACAAGTATAGAAATTTATTGGGAAACTTGACTCATCAAATGCTTTGATGTACATCCTAACACTGGAAAATCATTCCAAATTTTCTTAAAAATGTGTGGCTTCCAATAAATTTTAGAGCTAAATTTTTATTTAGTGTCCTGCTACATAAGTTTATTAACAGTGGGTAGTACAGATCTTTCAGCAGATTCCTGACACTCAGAACAACTATCAGCTTTAAAATCACTTGATACTTGAAACATGTACTAACATACATGTCCAAAGGTTCCTTCATTCTGGGCCTTAGGGTGTGGAACTCTTTCCCGGTCACTGTCATAGAAATGCCAACTGTTGGCTCTTTTTAGAACAAACTTAGCGCACTACCTCAAGGGGAAGCAAAATGTTCTTGTACTGGAGATTAGATAATGTATCTTTTTCTTATGGTATATTTGCTGAAACCAAATAGGTCTGATGTCAGGATGGTGTTTACAAGGCAGACATATGTGTATATGTATGTTTGCATAGACACACATACCCACATACAAATCTGTGTGTGTGTGTGCGTGTGCGTGTGTGTGTGTGTGTGTGTGTGTGTATATATATATATATATATATATATATATATATATATATATATTTTATATTTTATATTATATAATATGATATTATATAATGTTGTGTTCTGCAATATAATGCTAATATTATTATTATTTTGTGTTTAGTGCAGACCAGACTTGTCTATTTCACTAACAGCTCTCAGTTCATATAGGACTGCCTCAAGGCCTACTTCAAGTGAGCCATACTTGGTACTTCTCCTATGGAAGGTTCCCTGAGAGTGGCAGCTTCACTAGCTGCTCATACTACCTCATCTGTCTCTTCTCAATCCAAAACAGCAGTTGCACTTCTCCAAGTTTCTCCTAGATTGTTGTGATCTAGTAATACATAAGAATTCAAAGTGAATGGATCCTCCCCATGTTATAACACATACATCAGAAACAGTCCAAGCTGTATAATAGGATGGAACTGGTCCATTTGACAGAAGAGAAGGACAGAAAGGCATTTTCTTGTGGTTAAGTGTGTTACAACTATGGAGAAAAGGGTAAACTATTAACACAAAAAAGCAACTGGCAATGCGTCAGTTCTTGACCTTTCAAGGAGTGGATTATAGGAAATCAGAACACTTTCCCTGCATGTAGACCAAGTCAGCTGCTTTAAATTTTTAACAATAACTTTATTGACATTCAGTGTGAAAATAAAAAAAAACAAAATATCCTCAGGATTCACTTTCACAATAAAAAGCTGGGGGGGGGGGGGGGGTAGGAACAGATAAACCTGGTCAAGGTGAAACCATCACTGACAAGGAAAAAAAAAACATCAGTAAAGAAAAAAAAAGAAATAGAATTCATGCTTATTCATAAAATAACAGAAAAGGAATATGGCATTCTACATTAAAAGATTTCAGTTAAAGGTATAGTGACAATTTAAATCTGTTAAAGGCTCATTTGGTATGCTCATGTATATAATAAGAAAAAGTAAAACATTATTAATGTTTTAAGGTTTATTATATCACTCTCTTTACCATACATAGAGCATGAAACCTTCAAGATGGGCCTTATCCAGGCCACGGCAAAAGTTGGACCACTTCCTAAAATCATTCCTGCCAATAGGAATACCAGGGCCCCCTAACTTTAATGCTATGTCTTATCAGTCCCATCTCTAAACAGGGTGACCTTTTTACTAGGAGAAGAACCTGTAACCACAACTGGAAAGAAATAATTTTGATTTCATAAATCTTGTTCAGAAATGTCCTACTCTGGACTATAAAGGAGAGTGGGTTGATTCCATTTGTCAACATAACCTTCATGATAGACAGTAGAGATGTTAACAGAAGTTAAAGCGCATGTGTAATACAACCTGATGGGACAGAGAGACTCAGGAGTAAGAGTTTAGCCTCTCCAATCCAATCTACATGGCCAAAGATCTTTTTCAAATAAATTGTTTGAACTGTATCCAAAAAGGATGCAAGAATGCACTGTCCCATAAATATGTCTCCAAGTACATTAAGAGCTATGCCACATTTTCAGAAGGTAGCCAAAGAATTATGTCTCCAAGTACATTAAGAGCTATGCCACATTTTCAGAAGGTAGCCAAAGAATTATGTCTCCAAGTACATAAAGAGCTATGCCACATTTTCAGAAGGTAGCCAAAGAATTATGTCTCCAAGTACATTAAGAGCTATGCCACATTTTCAGAAGGTAGCCAAAGAATTATGTCTCCAAGTACATTAAGAGCTATGCCACATTTTCAGAAGGTAGCCAAAGAATTATGTCTCCAAGTACATTAAGAGCTATGCCACATTTTCAGAAGGTAGCCAAAGAATTATGTCTCCAAGTACATTAAGAGCAATGCCACATTTTCAGAAGGTAGTCAAATAAGTATGTCTCCAAGTACATTAAGAGCTATGCCACATTTTCAGAAGGTAACCAAAGAATTATGTCTCCAAGTACATTAAGAGCTATGCCACATTTTCAGTAGGTAGCCAAAGAATTATGTCTCCAAGTACATTAAGAGCTATGCCACATTTTCAGAAGGTAGCCAAAGAATTATGTCTCCAAGTACATTAAGAGCTATGCCACATTTTCAGAAGGTAGCCAAAGAATTATGTCTCCAAGTACATTAAGAGCTATGCCACATTTTCAGAAGGTAGCCAAAGAATTATGTCTCCAAGTACATTAAGAGCTATGCCACATTTTTCAGAAGGTAGCCAAAGAATTATGTCTCCAAGTATATTAAGAGCTATTCCACATTTTCAGAAGGTAGCCAAAGAATTATGTCTCCAAGTACATTAAGAGCTATGTCACATTTTCAGAAGGTAGCCAAAGAATTATGTCTCCAAGTACATTAAGAGCTATGCCACATTTTCAGAAGGTAGCCAAAGAATTATGTCTCCAAGTACATTAAGAGCTATGCCACATTTTCAGAGGTAGCCAAAGAATTATGTCTCCAAGTACATTAAGAGCTATGCCACATTTTCAGAAGGTAGCCAAAGAATTATGTCTCCAAGTACATTAAGAGCTATGCCACATTTTTAGAAGGTAGACAAAGAATTATGTCTCCAAGTACATTAAGAGCTATGCCACATTTTCAGAAGGTAGACAAAGAATTATGTCTCCAAGTACATTAAGAGCTATGCCACATTTTCAGAAGGTAGACAAAAAATTATGTCTCCAAGTACATTAAGAGCTATGCCACATTTTCAGAGGTAGCCAAAGAATTATGTCTCCAAGTACATTAAGAGCTATGCCACATTTTCAGAAGGTAGCCAAAGAATTATGTCTCCAAGTACATTAAGAGTTATGCCACATTTTCAGAAGGTAGCCAAAGAATTATGTCTCCAAGTACATTAAGAGCTATGCCACATTTTCAGAAGGTAGACAAAGAATTATGTCTCCAAGTACATTAAGAGCTATGCCACATTTTCAGAAGGTAGCCAATGAATTATGTCTCCAAGTACATTAAGAGCTATGCCACATTTTCAGAAGGTAGCCAAAGAATTATGTCTCCAAGTACATTAAGAACTATGCCACATTTTCAGAAGGTAGCCAAAGAATTATGTCTCCAAGTACATTAAGAGCTATGCCACATTTTCAGAAGGTAGCCAACGAATTATGTCTCCAAGTACATTAAGAGCTATGCCACATTTTCAGAAGGTAGCCAAAGAATTATGTCTCCAAGTACATTAAGAGCTATAACACATTTTCAGAAGGTAGCCAAATAATTATGTCTCCATGTACATTAAGAGCTATGACACATTTTCAGAAGGTAGCCAAAGAATTATGTCTCCAAGTACATTAAGAGCTATGCCACATTTTCAGAAGGTAGCCAAAGAATTATGTCTCCAAGTACATTAAGAGCTATGCCACATTTTCAGAAGGTAGCCAAAGAATTATGTCTCCAAGTACATTAAGAGCTATGCCACATTTTCAGAAGGTAGCCAAAGCATTATGTCTCCAAGTACATTAAGAGCTATGCCACATTTTCAGTAGGTAGCCAAAGAATTATATTTCCAAGTACATTAAGAGCTATGCCACATTTTCAGAAGGTAGCCAAAGAATTATGTCTCCAAGTACATTAAGAGCTATGCCACATTTTCAGAAGGTAGCCAAAGAATTATGTCTCCAAGTACATTAAGAGCTATGCCACATTTTCAGAAGGTAGCCAAATAATTATGTCTCCAAGTACATGAAGAGCTATGCCACATTTTCAGAAGGCAGCCAAAGAATTATGTCTCCAAGTACATTAAGAGCTATTCCACATTTTCAGAAGGTAGCCAAAGAATTATGTCTCCAAGTACATTAAGAGCTATGCCACATTTTCAGAGGTAGCCAAAGAATTATGTCTCCAAGTACATTAAGAGCTATGCCACATTTTCAGAAGGTAGCCAAATAATTATGTCTCCAAGTACATTAAGAGTTATGCCACATTTTCAGAAGGTAGCCAAAGCATTATGTCTCCAAGTACATTAAGAGCTATGCCACATTTTCAGAAGGTAGCCAAAGAATTATGTCTCCAAGTACATTAAGAGCTATGCCACATTTTCAGAAGGTAGCCAAAGAATTATGTCTCCAAGTACATTAAGAGCTATGCCACATTTTCAGAAGGTAGCCAAAGAATTATGTCTCCAAGTACATTAAGAGCTATGCCACATTTTCAGAAGGTAGCCAAAGAATTATGTCTCCAAGTACATTAAGAGCTATGCCACATTTTCAGAAGGTAGCCAAAGAATTATGTCTCCAAGTACATTAAGAGCTATGCCACATTTTCAGAAGGTAGCCAAAGAATTATGTCTCCAGTACATTAAGAGCTATGCCACATTTTCAGAGGTAGCCAAAGAACTATGTCTCCAAGTACATTAAGAGCTATGCCACATTTTCAGAAGGTAGCCAAAGAATTACAAAGCATCACTGTCAGCACTGTAGATATTTACTATCATCTTTTAAAACACAATTTTAATGCACAGCTGATGCAAGATGCTTCATAAAAAAACTGTGATCAAGGGATTTATATAAAGCATTCTTCTCAAAATGTAGGTATTGTAATCATGTTTTATATCTTACCAATCCTTTGTTTTAAATAATGACCACAGGAATTAAATAGTCTTAGAAACCAAACATTGTGACTTACCTCTACACTACTTGGCAGTTGTGCTTCTGTTAAGTGTATGGGAAATGTAAGTGCATTCATTCTAAGGGGTGGCCTAGTATGCATTGCATTGCACTACAGCAAATAATTATGGGGAAGAGAAAGGCCTAGTCATCAAGTACTATCCTCTGTTGCATAATCTCTGAATGCTTTTAATTTGTGTTCATATATCAGAACACACTCACACCTGTACTTCTGTTATTATTCTTAAGAAGTATTCTGGTTTCATTTATTATATTTATTCATTCATAAATTTTCTGGAAGTGTAGCATTACAGAATATGGTTTTAAAGGTGAAGTCCAGAGTTTAATGTCTTTCAATTGCAAAAACTGGTGTCATGAAGATTTCACTGAAACAGTACATCTGTTAACTCCATGCTGATATGTACTTTTTTCTGACGTCTGAAGAGCATGGAGAAGACTGACACAGGTAAGATGAATGCAGTGTAGGACATTTCAACCCTCTCCCTAAAAAATATGAGCTTGTAAATAAGTGTCTTTTAGTCTTTTTTATTTTCTTTTTCCCTACTCATTGCAAGTAAAAATACTGCTATCTTTACTTAGTAACGTGCTAAAACATATACCTTAGCGTACTTCTGCATTTCTGTCAATCCTTTCTGACTCCTGAATGAATAGGTATGCTGTATTCTCTACAAATATAAACAGAGTTTGAAAAAGAAGTGACCCAAGATGTGCTGAAAACTAAATATTTATGCAGTGGTGCTGCAGTCTAGAGTAGTGTAAGAAACATAATTGGCAGGCTAACACCTGTATTTACTTGACCCTTTCAAAGATGCTACTCTGAGGAAGATCCCTGCATGAACAGCTGGTAGTATGTTTTCATGAACCAGAAGCATTTTCTATAGCCATGATGCAGTTCATTAGTATTCATAACGCAGCATAAGGAGGAATGCAAGGCTATTATTATCTGTTAGCATATTTCACAGACATAGTTTACTTTCCTGAGCTGTAATAGCAGTCTACAATACAGCATAGGAAACACTCCTCTGGCATCACCCAGACACTCAGTAATCTCTGTGCAAACAGCTGTTATATTTAGCTACCACATGTGCTGTAATACTAAGGAAGTGGCAAATATAAACGAACTCTCTACTAGCAGCTCTATACAGTTATGAAATACACTGAAAACACACTGTTCTATCTAGGGTAACAGAACATGCAAGTAAGCTTGTCTGAGAAAGAAGTGCAAGAGCAACCAAGAAAGGCTGCATAGTTAGTATCCAAAAGGAAATACTTATCTGAGAAGGCAGTGAAATTAATGTGAAAAAATACATTGGAGCTTATCTTGGAAAGCAGTAGAGTTAATACACAAGACAATACTTTGCTGCTTATCTGTAGAACAAAAACAGAACAGCTGAAATGAGATTGTATAATGTCATTCCAAACTAAAGGAATCAGATTAGTTGTGCAAAGGTCTTATCAATTGCAGCACAGACACTGGGAGGAGCTTCCTGGCATGTGGCTGCCTTTTAGTGTCTCCCATAAAACAGTTCACTCCCTATTGTGTTACTCTAGCTGTGGGTGTCACTCACAAATGGCAAGCTGTGCGCTAAAGTGGATATTTTATCCTGATTACAAGTGTGTGACACAGACAAGCTGCAACTCTTCCTAACAGTTTCTGTGAGAGCAGTTTTCTGCCTGTTTAATATCACAGGCTCTAGGAGGAGCATATAATAAAACCACCCCCCATGATCTTTTGGTAAGACAATGTGCTGGTCCATAAGGGATGGACTCCAAGTACCTCTGGCACATAGTTTATTAAGTACAGTATGCAAAGTATGGACATATATTATATACACATATATGTATGTATGTATGTAGGGCAGCCACGGTGGTGTAGCGGTTAGCGTTGCTGCCTCACAGCAAGAGGTTCTTCAGTTCGATCCTTGGCTGGGGTGCCTTCTATGTGGAGTCTGCATCTCCTCTTTGTGGTCGTGTGGGTTTCCTCCAGGTGCTCCAGTTTCCTCCCACATCCCAAAGACATGCTGTAGGTGGATTGGACACTCTAAATTGGCCCTTGGCATGAGTGGGTGTGTGTGCCTTCTGTGGAAGGTTGGGTGCCGGGCTGGCAACTTGACACTGTAAAACTCCACTGCCAGTCATGAGTGGACAAGGTGATCGTCTGTGGCAACCCCTATCTGGGAAAAGCCAGAAGAAGAAGATATGTATATATGTATGTTTCTGTGTGCATGTATGTGTGTACATGTGTGTGTCAGCCCAGTAACAAAATAGTTACTCCTACAAACACACACACACTGATATATATATATATATATATATATATATATATATATATATATATATATATAATGTCATTTACTCCATCATACAGGATGCTCATAGATGGAGTGAATGACTCTGAAATCTGATTGAATGTACTATTCAGGGAAAGTTTAACATTTTGCATGAACAGAACATTGATTGTGTACAGGTAACGTAAGTGTGGGTTTGGGAAACTAATGCCAAAATCTTCTGATGTCTTGATGGTGCTAGCATTAGCAGGTGGGAGGTTTTGTGCGAGTTAGGTTGGGTTAAGGTTATTTAGGATTAAGTGAAGGTACAATTTTAGTACTGTGTGTGTGTGTGTGTGTGTGTGTGTGTGTGTGTGTGTGTGTGTGTGTGTGTGTGTGTACTATATGTATATATATATATATATATATATATATATATATATATATATATATATATATATATATGGTTTACTATCAAAATGCCGCCGTGCAATTGCACGGCTATGAAGTATTCGAACAACATATGTTCGAATACTTCATAGTTCGGCAGGTTATGTGAGCGAACATTATCATTGCGAATGGACTGTGCATTTGCAATTATAACGTTCGCTCATGTAAGGGGATCGCGGTACAGTGCGGTTAGGGAAATACATCCCTTTCCTCACTGTAGTGCGATCTCGGAGTTGGAATATTAAGTTTGGGGGGTGTGGGGGGTGCAGGGGGGCTTGCCCCCCTGCATAGATGTGAGTGTAGGCTAGTTAGGTAGGGAGTTAAGGGAAGGGTGGGAGTGCTGTTAATTGTTGAAAATGCCGTGAGCGACATTTTCGACAATTAACAGCTGTTTTCGACATTAGGTGCATACGGAAATGTTCATTTCCGATGTTAAAATTCGAACTTAGGTACACTTTTCTTTGTTATTTTTGAATTTCTGATAGTAAACCTGTATATCACTGGGTATCACTTCTGTGTCACTGTTAGACAGAGGCACAGTATACTAATCTTGAAAAAGGGCATAGCAAAATAAATTTAAAATGGGTGGCGAAAGCCAAACACATTCTGGCTAGGCTTATAAATGCCCTAGAGCAGATAGCCTAGTATGAACCTATGAACCTATGAACCTATATATATATATATACATATATATATATATATATATATATATATACACACACACACACACACACACACACACACACACACACACACACACACACACACACACACACGTATATATTTAAAGTGCCACTGACTAGGAAGAGAAGCCTGTTGCTGTCTTACCAGCAAGCTAGTCAGGATAATACTCATATTTTCTCCTTTTGCCCTTCTTCCTTTTCAAGTATTCAAGCAAAGAAACTTTGAACTACATTTGATTTTCACTTCTGTTGAACCATTCCTCCCTGGCCTTTAGATCCCTGGGATAATATGTGCTCTGCGTATCTCTACAGTGTACTCTATTTAGACTAGGCCTGAAAGTGCTGACTAAACTGTTCCTTCTGCATAGCACAGCACATTTGCACATTCACCAAATGCAGATCTGCATTTCCTGCCTTGAATAGCTCGGCACATTGCTGGAATAAATAGCAGTGTATCTTTGTATGTCTCAGACACAAGATAGACAGGCAGTGTCTTAAGCAGCTTACATAGCGGCTAACATTTATTTACAGAAGAATTTAAATGAAGCTCTAAGCCATTTAAAAACTATTTACTGATGTAAGTCAGTTAAAAACTGCCACAACAGCTTTCAGTATTTAGATCCTTTCATATCTATTACTACTTGCAGAATTACCTGGTATCCAAAATAAGATCAAACACAATTATGACTGCTATGCTTGCACATGTTAGCATACAGCTCACTTTCTGGCCTGTATCTGACTATCTTCTTAAAGAGATACTTGTACCAAAACAAAAGGGTAAAGGAGCAGGCTTTTTGTTTATTTACTTGTACCAAAACAAAAGGGTAAAGGTGCAGGCTTTTTGTTTATTTACTTAAATTGAATGGAGGATCCGCGGTAGTGGTGCTGCGGTAACGTTGTCACCTCACAGTAAGACGCTGACCGGTTCGACTCTCAGCTAGAGCATCTTCTGCGTGGAGACATGCGTGAATGGGTGTACCTTCATTGAAGGTTGTGCATTAGGGCTGGCAACTCAGCACGTAAAAATCAACTGCCAATCATTAGCGGATTAGAGTTCCGCTGTGGCGACCCCTAACCGGGAAAAGCCGAAAGACACAACAACTTAAATTGAATGGAGGCATTAAACATTGAAATCATGTATGATACAGGCATAATTTTTGGCATAGTATTAGAAAGTATTCTGAATACAGAAGAGACATACACATTTTACATATTTCTCTCATGCCTGCCAATTAAAGCCAGTGTTCAATGATAGCAAATGGCTAACATAAACACTGTTTAAAGAAAGCATTTGAATTAGATGGAATCCAAAAAAAAAAAATCATTTAAGGTCAGCTCCATCTAGAAATTGAGAACATATGTTTTTCATTCCATCTAGCTATTCTGTACAGTATTAATGCATCTGCATTATTATTAATATTTCAGTATTATTTTTTAATTTGTTAAACTCCAAAATGTGGAAAGCAATACTGATATATATATATATATATAAATATATATATATTTTTATATTTACAATCAGGTCCTATTCTACCCACAATGTGGTATTTTTCTCTCAGTTATATAACACAGCCAGTTGTCTGTTGTCTCGTATCACAATTGACTTAACTACAACAATATTCTGTTTTTCTGCATTATTTTCTTTTTTAATGTCTTTATTTATCCCTGCTCTCTGTTGATCATCTTGTAATGAACCAGACCCAGCTTTCCTAAATGAGGTGATCAACATTATCAGGAGGCAGTCATAAGGATTTTTTGTGTTATATGGCCGTATCCCTTTCCACTAGTGGTTATGTGCAGATCCTCATATGCAAGGGTAAATAATGTTTCTACATATACCTTATGAAGTCTGCTACTAATGAAGCTTGGCCGGGGTCAAGTCTATGTCCTTACGATCACTGTCTACAAGATACCTTTCTTGGATAGGGGTCCATAAAGCAACAAGTCAGACCTCTACCTCACCTCAGAAGGGGCTCACTCCTACCCTCCAGTACCTGAGCTGCTAATCAAATTCAGGTCATCTGGATTGCAATCAGGGCCTTATCCCATTAAGCCATGGAGCAAGGTGTGAATTTCTACTTTCTTTGGGTATCTATAGAAAATGTCAATATACGTTTTGTCTTTATTTTATTAGTTGCAAGCTACTTAGCAGAGTTTTCATCAGTTTTAAACATTCTGCTTAGACAGCTTCTAAACAACTTGCTTTTGTAAAAAGTCTATTTTAGACAAGATGTCAGCCGAGCCTCTCACCCAGTCATTTGGTAATCGTCAGTAATGCTAAATCATACTTAGAAGTTTAGCAGTGCCTCCCCATACATTCTTTATCTACTGATCCTATCTGACCTTCAGAGCTTCCATCTTCCATACTTACTGACTTTCTAAATATCTTTTTGAGGTAGGAGATGATTCAACAGGTACTAGAATGAAATATAGTATTTCGCAAACAGGCAAAATTCTGTGCATGGAGGAACGTCTGGTTTGGCTTTACACTGATAAGCAGCTTTTAACAAGGTCTCTCAAGCAGGCACCAGGAAGTATTTAATGAAACCAAATTTATCAGTAAAATCAGAAGAAATATATAATATATAGTAAAATCAGAAGGAAATTGCTCCCTGTTGTCTTCATTATTTCACCTGATACCTGTAAAGAAGAAAAGTACAAAAAAAATAGAAAAATCCTGTAAGCAGTATAGAGGATGAGGAGACAGAAGCACCCCACTTGGTAAAACATGTGTCAAATCCTCATAGTTTTAATGTCAGGGTCCAGTAAGGAAACATGAGTTCAGTTCAGCTGTGAAGTAAATAGACAAGATGCACTTGAAGCTATTTAAAATAAGTGATACACCTGAATAGGGCATAAAGGCAAATAAGAATATGAAAGAAATTGGTGAAACTTTGAGCAAGCGTGATGAAAAGCTAGTGGGGGGTCATAAAGACTGAAACTGAGTTAGAAGAAAAAAAACAACTCACTCTGAAATTCTGCAAGAGGAGATGAGGGTAAAGTTAATGAAGTTAGAAAATATGTCTGGCAGAGACAATCTAAGATTCCTAGTTATTCTGGAGCAGGCTAAAGGAATGAACTGCACTGCATTCATGAAAGAACAGTTGAGTACCTGATGTAGGATCCCAGCACAAATAAAAGGCACATAAGGATTACACTCTGGCAAGAATTACTAGAAAGGAGCAGGGATAACTACAGCTGAAATTTCTATTCCACCAATAAGAAGGGTTAGTTTTGTCAAAATTATGTCAGAGAGCCACGGTGGTGCAGCGATTAGCATTGTCGCCTCACAGCAAGAGGTTCCCTGGTTCAATCCTCGGCTAGGGTGCCTTCTGTGTGGAGTTTGCATGTCCTCCCTGTGGTCACGTGGGTTTCCTCCGGGTGCTCCGGTTTCCTCCCCCATCCCAAAGGCATGCTGTAGGTGGATTGGACACTCTAAATTGGCCCTAGGTGCGAGTGCATGTGTGTGCCTTCTGTGGAAGGTTGGGCGCTGGGCTGGCAACTCGACATTGTAAAATTCCACTGCCAATCATGAGTGGACATGTGATTTGCTGTGGCAACCCCTAACTGGGAAAAGCCGAAAGAAGAAGATGTCAGAGAGGCAAAGCCCTGCCAACAGGTGTACATGGTGAGTATTTACTCTAACCAGATGAGTTATAAACAGCAGTTTTATCTGAGCTATCAGACTTTGGACTTTGTTTTAGAACAATGTACCCAGCTATTTTCAAAGTTTTTTTTTTCCAGAAATGGCAAAATCCTTCATTGACCCTGAAAAGTCTTGCAAGAACTGAAAAGGTTGTAGCAAGACAGAAGTAATGAGACTGTAAGGACAAGTTATTGCCAATAATGTCTTTCAGCTGTGAGAACTAAGAGAAAGATTTCCAGTGAATCCATTTCCCTTATTCAAAAAAAAGATGAATGACAGAAAAAAGAAAGCCCAGGCCTTAACAAAAAAATAAGTGAGAATCTGAGCAAAACAGAAGTGCCTGTCCTTGATGAAGCTGATTTGTCAGAAGGAGAACTGTGATGTATCAGTTATTGTGCCTTATGATGCATTTGTTGTGCGCTGGATTTTTGTTTATTAATAAATGCAAGCACAGCATGGATTGCTTCTATAAATGTTAAGAAACTGCTGCAACACACAGTAGGCAAATAAAGTAGAAAGATGCAGACCTTGTTCCCTTGGCACAGGAAGCAGCGCATTAAGAAATCTGAGTTTTAGTCCGCTGTACTGCCAGACAATGGTGGTCATCCTTTTCTTCCTTATGCCAATTAAGTTCTGCGATAGGCTCCACATTTCCCACAATTCTGATTGCTGTATAGCTGCTGCCAGTGAATGAATGAATGAATGAATGAATGAATGAATGAATGAATGAATGAATGAATGAATGATTTAATGTACAAATCAAATTTCAGGTGTTGATTTAAAATGACACACTGTCACACAGGGGGTGGTACAGTGGTGCACACCATGGGGTTTTCCTTTTCATTTCTCAGCTGAGGTGTCTTCTTTGTGCAGTCTTTATGTCTTCCCTATGTTTGTGTGGGTTTTCACAGGGTAAGCCGGTTTCCTCCCATATTCCAAAGATGTACAGTAGGTGGATTGGGCACTTTGAGTTGGCCTTGGGTGTGGGTGCATGATTGTGGCAGGTCTACCTAGCCGATGGAGTGAACATTGGCTCTAGATGATTATCACTATTGATGTGACACCCTGACCCCATGTGCAAAAACAAAACAAAACAAAACAAAAAAAGAATGGGATAAAAGGGTGATGGATGGATGGCTAGATCTAAAATGACACTCAACAATTTAAACAGGAAATCATTTGCAGAAGAAAAATATCTTTAGTTTCAATTTTAAATTGTTAGCTTTGTTCCTCACACTGGTACAGAAAGAAGAAAATCATTGCTTCAGATTTTGTTGTGCAACTACTAAGCCAAAAAAATCAGTCATGATTACAACTTACTGAAACTTAACTCAACCTTTTTGACGACATTGACTAAAAAACAGAGCAGAAAATCTTAGGGTCATCAACATATTAATTAATACTAATGGGATCACAAGGAAGATGATTGTCTTTCATAAAAATCCTAAATAGCACTGGGATAAGGGCAGATCACTGGGGGATTAATAAAATGGTTGACTATTTGTGACCTATTTTCCAGGTAACTAGTGAACCATCTTTTTCTAGATTATCCTAATCTGGAAATGGCCAGATGCTGCAGAACGACTGAATTTGACAAGTTGATAAATACTCTTCCTATTACTGACTGTTATTTAGTTTGTCACTCAAGAAATAAGCAAAGGTTATAGGAGTCAATTCTGTATTAAGGTCAGGATGAAAGCTGCTTGTGTCATAGAGACCATGTTTCTATCCCAAAAGTTGGAAAGAAAACAAGAGTACATACGCGTTTCTTGGATCATAGAAACTGGGGCAGGAGAGCAATATGCTAGAAACTATAAGACCAGGGTGTGCCATCTTGGTTTATTAGAACAACTGCAACTGTTTTAAACATAGCAGGGTGATTGCCTTACCTTGCTGTCTTTGCCTGGCCTCTGCTTGTTAAAAAAAATCAACTTAGTTTTTCTAATGCTTATATTAATGTAGTTGTACAGAGAAAATAGCAACAGTGTAACTCATTTACTTGCATAATACCCCCTGTGATGCTGACTATATTGAGGTGGCCCGTGGTGATTTGTTTGAGGAGTAAGAGACAATGATCCCTAATAGGGATACAGGTACTCAGTCTAGATCTGGACATTGTGCTCAGTAATGAGCGTCTGGTGACTGAGTGACCCATGTAGCCAAGTCAGGCTTAGTCTGACAAAGCTGTAAGCCATGTGGGCTCACCACCAATAATGTGAAGAGTGGGTCCGATGCAATGCCTGTAAAGTGGCAGACAGGAGTGGCATGGATTAAGATGGAGCAGTAACTTATTTGTGTATTGAGAAATAATGTCACCTCATTGCTGAGAAAGCAGCCAGAGCTTATATGGGAGGTTTAAAAGAACTAGCTAGATATAGCAAGTTATCCTCTGCACAATACTGATATTGGAGTGGTCTGTCCTGTTTTTGAGACATCCCTCCGAAGAACTCTCAGACATGTATAAGATTACTTACCTGGCCCTGTCAGGGGGTCATACAGTTAAGCTTTCTGCAAGCAGATGAGCACCTCATCTCAATGCCACTGCACATTACTGAAAAGAAAGCCATGCCTGCCATTTGTGCAAATGCACCTTACAACTCAGAGTATTAGGATTTTTTTGATACCAGTTGAACTGTGCTTGATGGGTTACCACCTACCAGCACTATAATTCCACTGTAAAGCTTCAGATTTCATAAGGGGAATGAGAGAGATGCCTGGAGGGACATGAGTCAGAAGAATGGCTTGCCTGAGCTGAACCCAGATGGTGAATTGGGTTCCCTACTGTAATTCAGACACTTGTAAGTGAGAGTCCTGCAATTGTGAGAAATAAGTATAAAAGTGCTAGAGAGCAGTGAATGCAGAACACGCTGTTCTCCTCTAAAGCTAATCATTGCAAAGGGGGAAGTGCCCCTGCACCTTTAAATGTGAGGGACGTCACACCAAACTTATATATATATATCAACTCCGGGATTGTAATACTTTGGAGAAAATGGAACACCCCTTGTTACAGCATTCACACATTTAGTACACATAAGTCCACATTTTGTCGCACTAAGTTTCGTCATTTTGAGACTTGCATAAATGTATCTCAGAATATCAAATGGTTACGGTTGAATTATTACTGGACTTCTGTGCTAGTCATATACCGTTCAAAATGAATACCACATTCAAATATAAGGCTGCCCATAAGTGTATTTGTTACTAGAGCACCGTGGTCAGAGCTGAGTGAATAACCATGTAGTTATGTCAACAATCCCAAGGCTATATGTTCTGGACACTCAGGTCAAGAGAGGTGTTGAGGTGCCAGATGATCATGACTTGGTGGAGAGGTGGGTCAGACAGCTAGGTCAGTGGATGGCAAGGTCAAGGAGAATGGCTTTCTGTTGAACTCAAAGTGGATGGCCATCTGGTGACTTGGAGGGTGGGAGAGAACATTGTCCAAGTTGTTTTCAGCAAGAAATTTAGTAATGCTGACCTCATTTTCAGATACTATTGAGAGATGTAGGAACATTTTGAGGAACTCCTAAATCCTGGCATGCTCTTCTTTGAAAAGACAGTGCCAGAATCAGCTGGAGAATGGGCTTATTTCTGTAGATGAGGACATTGTGGCATTAAGCCTTCCACAGTGTCAAGGCAGGTGGTGCAGATGAGATCTGCTTGAGAATTTTGAAGGGGCTACATACCATTGAGATTTCATGGTAATGTGTTCTTTCAGTACATCAAGGAAGGCAGGAATAATACTTTTAAACTGACAAACTAGGCTGATAGTGCCCATTTCTAAAAAGGAGAACTGGAGGACAGAGACAAAGAGAGAGAAATGTGATGTTCCACAGCTTCCATGGGAAAGTCTACACCAAGGTGCTATGAAGTAGACCATCCATTAGCTGAGCCTGTGGTTTAGAAGAAACAATGCAGATTCTTTTCTGTCTGTGGAACAGTGAACAACTGTTTGTATCTGTATACAATCTGGAGGGGTCAATTAAAATCAGTATGTGGAATTGCAAACTTTAATGTGCTTCACTAAGGCAGGCTAAAGACAGAGAAATGATGGGGAATTAAAGAAAGAGAAGAGATAAAAATAGAGACAGGAAGAGAGAAAGGATTGTGGTGCAACATTTTACTACTTCTATAGAATGCATAAAAAGGCTCCATTGCTTTAGTTATTTTCTCACAGAGTCATACAAATCCTCTTTGATATATGTTTATATGTACAGCTAAGCAATGCAAAAAAAAAGCATTGCCTGAGAATTGCATAAAATGTTAATATAAGAGCTAATCTGATTGCAAGAGAATATCTGATAATCATGCCTGGGAAGTCTTAGGGTCTGACGTGGAGACAAGGTTTTAGGCACATCTCAGGGTTTCAAGACTAAATGGCCAACATCCAAGAACCACTTAGCCCAGGATCCTTTACTCTATATTTTTTCACTAACACTCTGATGTTACTACCAGTTGTCTTAAGTTGTACAATTACAGGCAGCTGCTGTAAATATGAAAGTCAACAACATGGAGGTTCAAAGCCAGAAAGGAAATAACTGTTTAATTCACTCATGTTACATTTTTATAAGTTTACTTAAAACATTATAGATTCAAGAGTCTAAAACAATCCCTGCATCAGCTTGCTTATAGAATTCCCAGCAGACCACATTGTGAGACACCAGAAATTCCAGCACTCATGCAATAAATAACTTTTATTTTAATGCTAATGATTCCACAATAGGGAACAAGAAGACCAGTTTTACATAAAAGGAATCCTTCAGTGCAGGCCATGGACTGCAACAAGCAATCTGCCTGTTTATGAGAGAGTCACCAGTCCTTCAGCTTCTAGTTGCCCCCTTGTTTAGAGGTGAAGTGCCCTGTGACAGAATAAACCTGATGGTACTGTTTAGCTAAACATATGGGGAATAAACTTTCAGTACTGAGCTTGGAAATCCCCAAGATAAAAAAAATCCTCTCTGATGTTACTTAGTGTCTTTACCACATCTGAAGTTAAAAGTTCAGCTATTCTGAACACTAAAATGATACCTAGATACTTCAGCTTGTAGTAAGCTAAATTTGCATTGTAAATCATATTTTGTTAAATCTTAGTTAAAGGATTGGTACTTTGGATCTCTAACATTGAATTAATAAATGGTCAGCTCCTAAACTTGCTGGTCTAAGCTAAAAACAAATATCGACATTAAATTGTGCCTATGCAAACTGATCCCTTTATCTCTGTACTTCCAGCCCTAATCCCCCAGTCCAATAACATTTGCCCAATAAAGATTCTGATGTAGAAAAAAAAAACAATAACTGTGAGGTCACCCATGGTTTTTGTCCAGAGGAGCCTATTAATTACATGTGTGCAGTAACGTGTATATACGATAACTGAAAATCTCCCACCACCTGTTGCAGAAAAAAAAATCCTGTGATTTTTATTTTTATCAAAGAGGCTGTGATATCTTGATGAAGGCCTTTTGGTATATGCTGCAACTAGAAAAATGAGGATATGCACATCGATCGACTTCTGACATGGTATACTTGTTGAAAGGTCTTATTCTGGTTGTCACTATCACTGTCTTCTAAACCTTCTTGAAGAAATACCTTACTTAAGCTTTTCTGTATCATTCTTGCTCTCCTTTCTGTTTATTTATTCTGAAATCCCTCTATCAACTTAGGAAATTCACTCCGTAAACAAACAACTGCAACACTTCATCTTTTCCTTCCTAACCTTGCTCATGTCCAATGCTGTGTGCCTATAATGTCTTGTAAACCACATCCACATCACTGAGATTTCCTGTTTTATTCAGTTTTACAAGTTCTTCTTTATTTTATAATTCTTAGGATCCTCCACAACCCTTTCTCTGATAACCTACAAAATATTCAAAATCCAATTTTCTCCTTACCATTATAAATTAGAATTAGGTTTAGTAGCAGGAGCATTGTCACCAAATTGTCAAACAACATGGACAATATAGTCTTTATGTTTATTACTGTGGTCACTAATATCCTGGAACAAAACAAGCATATTCAGCTTACAATAACAAGCACTGGATGAAGGCAATTCAGGTTATTCCCCTCATTTGTGGATACTTTATTTGTCAATGAGTCGACAGTAAAAATCCGACAATTTATTTCTCACATTCTTTCCCTGACAGACATCATCATGCATTTTTTTGCTCTACACATCTATCATTGACTGTATCTAAAACATAATTCTTGTCACACATCTATAAGCAATGACAGCCTTTCAAATTTATTCAAAAGGTTTAATGAACTTTATATAAGAGCTACTGTAGACAGAAATGGACCCATACTCCAAATGTATGATCCCCACCAATCCTTAGGTATGTTTATACATAAAACTGGAACTCCCTACTAGATCTAGAATCTCTTCATTAATCTATAATTTTGGAGGTCTGCAAAACAGGAGAATCAACCACACTCCTTTTAGAGTTTACCATTCCAACTCATTTTTCAACTTCTCAGAAGCCTTGGAAATCCATATGATTTTTCCTTTTAAACACACAACTTCTGCAAACTACTAAGGGTGGGCTTCCATTTTTTAAAGGAGTGCTATATCTCTATCATTTTTATAGGAATTAGCTTCACTTTCAAGTTAAGAGTACATAATATAAACTGACATGTCTGTATTTTTCTGCAGAAAATAATGTTGATACTCCTGACTTATTTTATTTCAGACTCTTAATTCCTTGTTGTTTTCTTTCATTATTTTCCTCATCCAGCTAGTGGCTATCCACTGTTACTTTGTGGTCCTCCCTCTCATTTGTCCCCTTTTTGAGTTTGATTATAGCTAATAAACATTGCCACGTTGCATTCTTATCCAGAAAACTAATCTTATCATTAAATAACCCCAAAGGATTACTTTCCTTATTCCACTGGAACTCTAACAGTCCATGTAGTTCTAGAGCCTTACACGCTAACACACCTTCATTTACCTGGGCTAGAATCAAGGTTCTCACATGGTCACATGACAACTGCATGATCTCTTTTTCTTCCTTTACCTACATATTAAACACTTTATTTCCTTTTAACTATAAAATCATTCAGGTTTAGTAAATATTTTTTTTTTACTGTTGTGCCTTTTCATTCTGATGCTGTCACACTGTCTCTTTATTTCAACACACCAATATCCTCCCTTATTTAAATACCCTTCCAATTATTCCTATAGCTTTCTCCTTTAAAAATTATCTCCACTTTTGATTACTTCTAATAAGACTCAGATAAAAGACAGCAATCTCTGCTGTCAATATTAGATCCCCTCCCGAAAGTCTTAACTAAACCAGTTTCTTAAATTGCCCTTTAAAATATAACAGACCTCTTGGAAAATAATTTAAAGTAGAACAATATACTACTGGTCACTGCAACTCTAATATGAAACTTTGTTTAAAAATAAATGATGAGGTGTATGCTATCTATGTTCTAGAGGGGTCACTTTAATGTACGGAAATGTTCTTACTCTCATCAGCCAGCTTTGAACCAGTCTGTGCAATAAAGGTGTATATGAGCAAAGAAGTTTTCAGAGTTTTTGTCCTGTATATCGATGACAGATGTTCTGAACTATCCTTCTCCAATGACATGCTTGACTTCCTCTGTGACATTGAACTGCACCTGGTTTATAGTTGCGACATTTTCCTTTATCCAAAATGGAGCCATCACAAGTATTATCCACCCACTTAATAATAGCAAGCTATAAAAAAAACAAAGCAACTGCATAGCAATATGGTAGGAGCAATACAGCTTTATGAGTCTTTTAACCTATTAAGTAGGTTTACACCATAAAAATGTGATGTAGAGCTTCTTTCAATTATCTTCTGTCAGTCTGTACCACTCACCTAGGCAACCTTTTTCAGTTACACTAGTTCATTAAAGGAAAACTACACCAGCAGTTGGTTTAATTCAAAGATGAAGTTAAATTTCTCCCTACAAAACGTCCCAGTATGGTTTAGTTGCTAGTAACCACCCTGTACTTCATAAAAAAACTTTCATTTTCTTGTCTTAGAATCAAAGGAAAGGAAGGCTCACCCCTTTTTTAACAGAAGCTCGCATGCATTTATGTCTACCAAAGACACAAAGAAATCTATAGTTTTTTTATCACAATTTCACCCAGGCAGTTATCAGTTCTGCTGATGTCAATTGCTGCTATTTAAAAAGCTGTGAAGTGTGGAGGGATTTTTCTTCACTGCCTTTGCTGCAAAGAGAAAGATAAACATCATCAGTGCAACTGCTGAGCATGGCTTTTTAATATTGATCCATTGGAGGTATTCTTTTCTGTAAGAGTAATATTTTTACAGACACTGTTTTAG
>NC_056734.1:564974242-565029242 GCF_019279795.1 Protopterus annectens
TTCAAAAGACTGGCCAGCCCAATGTATTGTAAATATGTAATGTTACCATTTGTTTCACATTATTTAGTATACAGCTGAGGAATACCATACTAAGTTCAAGTTCGTTTACTAGAGAGAACTGGGTGCATTTGTAAGAGGAAGTTAATAAAATGTAAGGTACACTCAGTCTATAATAAAGAGGATACATTAGCATAAATATCTGGGGAATATATAGTCAAAAGCATCAAGAAAAGTTCAAGAATGCAAAGAAATAAAAAAAATTAAACCACTAAAAAATTAACTGTTAAAAGACAGCCTCAATGAGTTTTATAAGTCACAAATAAGCAAGATCCTTTTTATGAAGGTAGTGTGATCAGCAGAAGTATAAACTAGTTAAAAAGTGCAGTGTTAGTCATCATAGAAAAGGAAAGCAGCGTGACAGTGACGAGGTAAGGAGAGTAGGGGATACCAAGAATAGCTATGAAGTGTAAGGAGACGGTGATGAAAGAAGTAAAGCTAAAAGGCAAAACATGAGAAACAGAATAAATAAAACCAGATAGTAAATGAAGATACAGAAGAAGGAAGGTATTATCTGACAGAAAATGATTTATTTTCTGTGTTAAAATGGTAACATTAATTGCAGCTGGATTGCTGACTAAATCTACTGAATGGGAAAGGGCCTGGATTGTTCTTATACAAATGGCATGCTTTGTTAAGACAAAAACTCATCAGTAACTGCAGACAGGTACAAGTATGAAGGATAAGCATAAATATCATCTGTATCCTCTCCCAGGAGAAATCTGGATTAATTCATTCAATAACTATTATTTTAAATTATTTAAATTGAAGTGATGTACAGCTCTGGGGTTATATTTGTGTTATAAGCAGAAACTGTACTATTTTGCCTTTTTTTCTCTGTGTTAAGCTAACAGTAAAGCAATGGAAGATGCATTAAATGACCTGATAAAATACCTATTTTAGGGCAATGGAGGTCATGTAAACTATTCTTTAAAATTAGTACTAATTATACTTTTTACATCGATTACAATAACTGTAAAAATTAAGTGACTTCAGTTACACTTGGAATGCAAAACAAGTAATGATAGATTGAACATGCACATTTCCTGCCGTTAGAGCTCTAAAAGCTTTATCAGAAATAGGTCTAGTAGAAAGACATGATCCTGAATTATTAGTTACAGCTACTCAGTCACCAGTTAATAGCAATTGTCAAGGAAATGACCAAATAATAATAATAATAATAATAATAAAATGAAAACAAATAAATGACTTTGTCATCACTAAGGTCAAGTACAGTAGGACAGAAAACAATTGGGGAAAAAGCACATCAAGTACAGAGGAAAGTACAAATGCATTAAATCTCTGTGAATATGACTAATTTGGTGACTTATGACAGTAATTTTAGCAATTTTATTTCCAATGATACAGAAAGTTGCAATGAAGTTAGAGAAAATAATTACATTCCTTCCCTGTTGTACCTAGAGGTCATTATACTTAAAGGAAAACTTCATGATGTTTATGAGAGTAAGACTGAGTTGCAGTAATAAAAGAGAGACATGCAGCATTTTCAAACATGATGTCTCCCCCATTTATTAATAAAAATTATAATGAATTACCATTACAACAGTTGCACTTAAAACATAGTAGATCTCTGGAAAGTCCAGTTGATCGGTTAGATTATACTACTATTCAAATTAAACCATTAAAGAGGAGATACCACTAGGTGGGTTTACCCTCTCCCTTAATTAACTGACAATAATAGCATCACAGATCTTGTTACTTGTGAAGTCAAATATCCTGAAAATAGTTTCAATAAACTTGAAATTATTGAAAGAATGGGCTAAACTTTGCCTGGAACAGAAATATTAGTATTTGGAGACTGCAGATCAAGACTAACTCATAAAAGTTTTTCTGATATATTTAAGGACAGGGTAGCTGTCAACACTTTCAAGATTAAAGATGATTGATACATGCAATCTGCTGACCTCTCTCTTTGAAGGGGAGTCAAAATATACATGTTTAGTCTTGCATGCTGATACCAATGATTTAAAATCAACTTATTTAAATTATATGAAAAACTATGCCTTTGATATTTTGGAATTTTTGGAATCAAAGAAAGTTCCAATAACCTGTAGTTAAATCTGTCTGATATCACAATGGAATGATTATATACTTACCAAAACATCAATGTTTAATATCTGGATGATACAGTTATGCTTAGTATAGTCCACTGATCTAGTTATATTCTGAGAGGACATCATTTCTGGCAAGTGTTTAGACTGTACAGATGTCCTTTACCTAAGTCATTATGGATCTGGTCACCTTAGTAGAAAATTACAGGAAATTGTTAAGACTTTTATTTTTAGAGATTCCAAAACAAATTCAAAATCATTTAAAAGCCACTGCAATTATAATTTTGTGATTGTATGTTTTTGTAATGCTAGACGTATGTCCATCAAATTGGAAGAATTTAAAGCTGTTGTTACCCTAAATAATTGAATGATTGTTAAACATGGAGTACTTCACATTTGTTAATGCAATAATACACAAATCACATTTTTTATGTCATCAAGGTCTACCAGCTCTTTATAGTAAAGTTAAAAATGAAAGAGAACAACTCAGAGATTATAGCACTAGAAGTATGTAATACACCTGGTCTTTCCAATCCTAATCTAGGTGCATGCTGTAACATTACTTCAGTGGCTGCAAACCACCATTTTGAATTATATGCAGGTTAAATGGTGTTTTGGGCCCTAGCCCAACCTTCTTGTTAGGTGACTTTGGCTATCCTAAAATTAAGTGGGACTGTTTCTCAGCTTCAGCATGGTATGGATACAATTTTTTGGACCTGTTTGCCCTGAAGGGGTTGGAACAATAAGTTAATGAATGTACTTGTAACAATACTGTTTTGGATTTAATAGAAACAAAGTGTGTGTTCGCTTCTGCCAGGCATTGCAGCTTTGTTCATCTGAACCACAATGCAATTACATTTTCACTTAATCAAGCTATGAAAGTGAAGAATAAAATCAAGAAGTATAACTACAAAATAATTGATTTTACATGGCTAAAATGTGATTTGACACATATAGATTAGGGCAATTAATGTAAAATAATAATGAAAAATATAGCTATCCTAAAATGCAGAACATTTGTTTCCATTCTGTTAATCAAACAAGTAAATTATATAAAAAGAAATATGAGCATACTATGTTTACAAGAAAGTCATTACTTTTAAAAAAAGGAGGTTTATCAATATAATTAAGTTTTTTAAGGAAATATTAGCTCTGGAAAAACAATCTATGAGGCATTACAAGGATACTGCATTTCCAAACCACAAGGGAGGCCCTATAAGCCTCACAACAATATTGGGTAAGTTGGTGGAGAGAATCATCATGAAACTTATTTAGGCAAAGAATGCAATCCTCCTTCTTCTTATGACCTAACCCTGTATGTTTGTTTGTCAAGGCTAGACCTGGTATGCTTAACCTCATAATTTTTATTTTTTCTTTTTCTTTCTTTTTTGTTTTTTTGAGACTAAGACTGCCCAGGATGAAGGTGTATCTCTCAATGCAGCTTATCTCCGTTTGACTAAAGCAATCAACAATAAATGTAGAACAGAATCATACATAAACTCAGTGACCTAAAGGTAATTGAAGCCATAGTAACTTGGGTTTAGAACTGGCTACATGGCCATAGATAAACTTAGATATCTAAAGATAACTGAATCTGTAAAAATCTGGTCCACAACTGTCTACATGATCATTCCATAAAGGTAAGGGTAAGTGGGCTCCTATTCTTCAGATGAGATGGTAAACCATAGTCCCATCCCACATCTGCTTAATTTGGTGGTAGTTTAGATGGATGTAAAAGATCCCATGGCATCTATGAAAAAGAGTAGGAAGAGTTCTCCAATGCCCTGGCCAAAATTCTCTTAGTAGTATAAATCCAACCTCAGGTAACCCCTGAACAATTAAAGAAAGAACCTTTTAATTTAAAACTTTTCTTCACATTGTTTACTACTGTTTGCATAAACATAACAAGATAAATCGAGTGCATCATCCATGCCATAACGTTTGAAGGTATTATATCAGAACAATAAGCAAGTTTCTAATATTAACTGCTCTTGCTCTTTTAACCCATGTTTGTCTTTATAATTCATTTCATAACAATACAGATCTAAAAATTTCCATTTTATCCTTACGTATACAAATATGATTTAATACTGCTTTTTATAAATATTACTGTTTTCAGTAACATTGATATGCTTCAAGATATGGACTTCCATTTGGTTCAAAGTTTCATAGGTTCATAGGTAATTACTAGGCTAACTGCCCTTGTGGACAATTTCAAGCCTATCCAGTTTCCCTACTTGTGCTCAAAATAACCTGTTCCATTTGGTTACAGACTGGCCTTACCCATCCCATGGTCAATAATTATATATTTCCCCTAATGAGAATAAGTGGTATCATACTATAGATAATTTGACCTAGCATTGGATAAATTATATAAGAACTGCAGCTGTCCATTAGTAGTACAGGGGCAGTCCTGGGATAAAATGTCTGTTTCCTATCCATAGATCTAAACTGTGCTTAAAAAAGGACAGGGATGAAGTTTGTTTTATGTAGATGAGGAGTCTGTTCTATAGTAGTGGTATCCTCTGAGAAAATATACCTGTCCCTCCAGAATGTTCTGTTGATGTTGAAGAAGAGGTTTAGAGCCCTAGACAGAGTATTTCTGATGCCATTTGACTTGCTTATGTGCAATAAATCCATTAGTAATGGGTCAGAGGATGCCTTGTATGCCAGACACAAGTCACCTCTTACCAGTCTGCTGGATACAAAGTATAGTGACAGGGCTTTGAGTCGGTCCTTGTAGGACATGTTGTTTAGGCCTTGTATCCTTTTAGCAAGGTATCTCTGTGAGTATTCCAGTTGTTACATATGTCTGGACAGATACATATGAAAGGCAACCTTATATTCAATCAGTGGCCTAATGCGGGCTGTGCAAAAGGGGGCAAAGACATCCGTAGATCTAGACACAAACAGTTTGTTTATAAATTGTAAACTATTATCTCATATTAGTCAAAGGTTAGGTCACTGTTCACATAAGTTCCCAAATCCTGAACAACTGAATCAACTCTTAGGGTAACTCTTTGGGTTACTGGTTTATCCATTATACCTATCATCCCAAACTCAACACATGCACATATATAGTAAAGTACATATATAATAGAATAAAGAAGGTACTGCTTCCAATGAAACAAGAGCCATAAGACATATGGAATGATTTCCCTTTGTACAGCCACTTATATGATTTACACTATTTATAAATCAAATATACCACAGTAAATGGGGGGATGCTATGTAACTGGCAATTTGGGAAGAAACAAACCACATCTGTATACATTTAAAAGGAGTTCATGGGTTACCTATTGTTTTGTCTCTTAAAGATGTTATCCTTAAGTGGTTATCTTTAAACTATTTAGCATCTGGACTAGAAGAAAAAAAATAGTAAAATATATTAAAGTCTTAGAAAAAGCAAGAAAATCTAATTAAAAAGTAATAATCATTCTACTCTGAAAAACAGAAACATCAAAAAAGGTTTCACTTATCCTGTGGAAAATACGGCCCAGACCGCAGAATCCTTTATAAACGCATTCTATGAACACCTTCAGGAATGCATGGATCATGCGATCCCAAATAAAACCAAGACCCAATCCTCCAAAAGCAGACGTCCTGTCTGGTGGACCCCAGCCATAAACAAACTATACAATAGAAGGAGGAAGCTACTAAATGATAGAGCAAAATCCCAAAAAGGGAAGGCATCACTGATCAGTATTAGCAAAAAACTACGGGCACTCATAAAATTGTCTAAGGCCAGCTTCGAGAGAAAAATTGCACAGGGCACTAAGGATAATCACAAGGCTTTCTTTAGTTATGTTAGGAACCTGGGTGGTAATTCCCAGATATGCTCAGAATTAGTCCAAAATGACAAAAAATACACTGAACCCACAGACATTGCCAACATCCTAGCTGACAGGTTCAGCGCAAACTTCTCTCCCCCCCCCTCCCCACCAAAAGGGCAAATATCTATCCCAGCAGAGTGCTGCCCCCCTGACATCTCAGATGCTCAGGTAAGAGCCACCCTCTCCAAAGCAAAAAACACAGCATCAATGGGACCAGAAGGTGTCCTGGGCTGCATCCTACATGAACTCCAAGAAGAGCTAAACCCAAACATAAAACTACTGTTCAATCTCAGCCTTACTACAGGATATGTGCCCAAAGAGTGGCATACAGCAACAGTGGTCCCTCTCCATAAAGGTGGTGCCTCAACGGATCCTGTAAACTATTTCCCCATAAGCCTGACTAGCTTGGTCTGCAAAGCTATGGAAAGGATCATCATGGACCTCATAAATAAAGATATTGGGGACCTACAGACACTGGATCCTACCCAGTTCGGCTTTGTTAAGGGCAGATCCTGCCTCTTAAACCTGGTTGATTTCTTTGAAACAGTCACCAAGGCCATTGACGAGGGGAAGGTGGTCCACACAGCCTACCTGGACCTCGCAAAAGCCTTCGATACAATACCCCACTCGGGCATTATAGATAAGCTCACCAGCTTAAATATAAACCCCTATGTCACTAGATGGATTGCAAACTGGCTCAAGGACAGAACCCACATGGTTAGAATTGCTGGAGCCATGTCAGACTCCAAACCAGTTACAAGTGGTGTCCCACAAGGCTCAGTCCTGGGACCTCTCTTGTTCGGTATATATTTCTCGGAGGTACAGGCCAACACGGAAGGACTGTGGCTGACCAAGTTTGCAGATGACTGCAAACTGGGTGCCACAATCAACTCTCTAGCCGACACAAGCATCCTCCAAAAGGGCCTCATAGAAACAGACAACTGGTGCCAGAGCCATGGCCTCAAGCTAAATGCCAAAAAGTGTATAGTCATCCCCTTTGGCAAAAACAAAGTGCCCACAAATTACCACATAGGTGGTAATCCATTAAGTACAGAAGAAGTAATTAGGGACCTGGGGACCCAAGTTGATAGCAATCTCTAATTTGACAACCACGTGGCCAAAGTGGTTAGAAAAACATTTTATATAGCCCACCTAATCATGAAGGGATTCACATCTAGATCAGGGAGGTCATCGTGCCTCTTTACTCATCCCTCATCAGGCCCATAATTGAGTACAATGCCCCTTTTGGGATGTACCTTACCAGACACCTGCAGCAACTGGAAAGACCCCAAAAGTACCTCACCAAGAGGATCAAAGGGCTCAAACAGATGCCATATGCTGCCCGGTTAAAGAAACTCCAGCTCTACTCAGTGGCATACCGCCTGTTTAGAGGCGATCTGTGCCTGACGTATAAAGCCATGTCCAACCCGGAATTAATGGACATGCTGCACCTCAGAAAATCCAAATCCCATCGAGCTACGCTCGAGACTTGAACCTCAGCACTGAAATAAATAGGACATGCTGGAGGGACAGATTCATAACCCAGAGGCTCCCTTCACTCTGGAATAAAATCCCAGTCCAGATTAGGCAGAGTCCCTCACTGACTCTCTTCAAGAGGAATCTTGATGAGTGGATGGGAGATCATAGGTTTACCCTGGGTATCACTTCTGTGTCACTGTTAGACAGAGGCACAGTATACTAACCTCGAAAAAGGGCATAGCAAAATAAATTTAAAATGGGTGGCGAAAGCCAAACACATTCTGGCTAGGCTTATAAATGCCCTAGGGCAGATAGCCTAGTATGAACCTATGAACCTATGAACTTATGTAATGATGCTTCTTTTTGCCTTTCCCTGCCATATCACTTCTGCCTATATTATGAACGTTTTGTAAGGCACAATGGACAACAGATGTATCATACCCCTGCTTTCAAACTTGCATAGCTATTCAAAAACCTGCTTTACAAAATGAATTTCACAGTGTATGTTCTTTTTATCCTGATAACTTCTACTTATGCAATTAAATTTATAACAGAAGCAGGGCAAAAGCTATGCCCAGTAACAGATAATGACAGGTTTAATGAGACGTCTTCAAACATCGACCTTATAAAACAACAACAAAAAAAAGAAAAAAGTACCCTGATGGGTTTAAGCAGGGGGGCAAGCCCCCCTGCATCCCCCATACCCCCGCTACTTAAATATACCACCTCCGAGACCGCACTACATTGCAGTAAACAGAAATCTCCCCTTACAGAGATTTCCATTTACACACTTGAGATTCTGAGCATTCGATATTCTCATGTCGACAATGTCAGATTCTACATTGTCGGCTTTCAAGAATATAATATAGACCGACCTGTTTTTGTCAGAGGCTAGGTTAAGATCCCTGGAGTGAATGACCCTTGTGCAATTTGATTTACGAATATGTAGCATTTCCATCAGGGCCAGGTCAGAGACTACCCATTAAGCCAGGCACAGGTCACCACTTAGCAACCTGTAGGAGACAGAATACAGTGAGAGGGCTTTCAGTCTTTCCACATAAGACTTGTTTTGTGTACCCCGTAATTTCTTGGAGAGAAACCTCTATGGTCTCTCCAATTGTTGCAGGTGTCTAGTGAGGTACACACAAAAGGAAGCACTGTACTGAGGTTTTTGGTCTGATGAGGGCCGAGTATAATGGAATTATAATATCCTTAGATCTAGCTGTGATGGTTTTACTTATAAGATGTGTCACATAGAAGGATTTCATTACTACTGTGGAAACGTGGTGGTCAAAGTTCAGGTTGCTGCCAACCTGAGTACCCAGATCATGTACCACTGGGTCTACACTTAGGGCGATGCTGTCTATAATGTAATTATCAGGGATGTCAGCTTTCCCAAAGGGAATAATAAAGCTTTTTTTTTGCATTTAGCTTTAATCTGTGGCTTTGGTACCATTCATTTGTCTGATTTAATTCAGTCTGCAGTATATTAACATTGTTGGGGGACTCAATGATTGCTGACAATTTACAGTCATCAGCAAACTTGGTCAACCACAGGCCGTCCAACTTTGCCTGGACTTCTGAGAACAGAACCCTGTGGTATGCCACATGTTGCTAGTGGTGAAGTCATTCACTTTGACAGTATGTCTCCTGTGGGTGAGCCAGTTGGCTACCCATCTGGTAATGTAGGGGATAATTCCCAAATGGGAGAGTTCTTCTATAATACTTGAGTGGGGGATTGTGTCAAATGCTTTGGCTAGGTCAAGATAGGTGGTATGCACAGTCTTTCCCTTGTCCAGGGCCTTGGTGACTTTCTGGAAGAAGTCAACCATGTTTATCAGGCATGATCTACCTTTAACGATTTCAAACTGGGTTGAGTCCAGAGTTTGGAGATTAACTATGTCCTTGTTAATAAGGTCAGTAATGATCCTTTCCATGGCCTTGCATATGAGGCTAGTCAAGCTTATGGGCCTATAATTCCCAGGGTCGGTTGATTATCCCCATTTGTGCAGAGGGATTACTGTTGCCATCCTCCATTGCACTGGAACATAGCCAGTTCACAGGCTGTGGTTAAACAGGGATCCAAGTGGGTCTGCTAGGTCATGTTTTAAGTTGTTTAAAAGGCAAGCTGAGATGTTGTCTCGTTCCATTGATGCCATATTTTTGGCCTTGGAGAACACCAAGATGACCTGCTCTCTTGAGAGAATAGACTGAGGAATGGAGGCAGGTATACTTTGGGGGATGACTGGAGGGGACAGGGGGATGAAGTTTGTCTGCCAGCTAGCAGGTTGGCTATTAGCTCCAGTTGAGTATGGATGGTGCTATCCACAACCACTTCAGTGCATAGCTGGGTATTCCTTTTAGATTTCAGATGCAGTTAAAGAATGCTTTGTGATTATCCTTAGCTAGGGAGGCTATTTTTGCTTCATAATTAGCTTTGGAGGACTTGACAAGATCACTAATTTGTTTAAGCTAGAGAGGGATTTCTTCCTCTGCTGAGACAGTTTCCTCTTGTTCTTGGACATTAGTTTCTTTCTCTTGTTGTATAGCCTCCTTAAACTAGGGGTCCAGCAGGGTGGCTTGTTTTTTCATCAAGACCTGGTTTTAATCCTGTCAGGCACAGCTGATTCTATACAACTGCTTAAGTGATTATACAGGGCATTGGTGTACACCTCTGAATAGGAGTCCATGTTATTTGTGTTCAAGGGGGCTTTTAAACTTCTTATATCATCACTTAATAGGAGCTAGTTTGTGTTTGAAAAATTCTTAAGTGTTTTTGTGCTTGGTGAGGTATCTGGTCTTATAATTACATCGAACAGGACTGATTTATGGTCCAATCTTACCTGGGAGGACATCACACAGGGAGAGTACAGTGCTCTCCCATGTTAGTGAGCACTATGTCCAGGACATGTGAGTGTGCTGACTAGCTGTTCCAGAGAATTTTCACTGACAAAGTCCAAGAACCTCTGAGCAAGCATGTTTGTGGTTGTGTATGTTTTTCAGTCAATGGTAGAATAATTAAAATCACTCTTGATTAAGGTATTGGGCTGTATGGCAAGTGACTCCAGTAAGCCCAGGTATACAGTATGCATTTCCTATTTCATGGTGGGGGCCTATAGCTAACTGTGATGTGGTAGGGGGCTTTGCTTATAGTTAATTAGATCAAGAGAGTCATACTGTTTGACCAGTCTGAAGCTGTACTTATCCTTAATGAAGATGGCTACACCTCTTCCTTTGGTTCTTTCATGCTTTAGTTTGAGGTCTGAATGTATGGAAGGCATTGTAGGCCTGCATGGCTGGGGTGCTTTCCATGTCTCTGAACCATGTCTTGGTGACTGCACAGATGGCAGCATCTTCCAAAGTGAGGAGTGCTTCCAGGGAGTGCAGTTTCTTGTTTTGACTCCTAGCATTAAGCAGCAGTATCTTGAGTTTATCTAGAGAGGATTTTGTTATGTTGGGAGGTAGGTTATTTTGACACTGCCTAACAAAGGCACAAAAGGGGTGGCTAATGCCTTTGCCAGTATCCAAAAGCCTAGATGAAACAGGTGCAGACCATATCTGGTGAAGCAGCATGGCCTGTTGACCATGTCTTTCCAGGCTGACAGATAGCAGATCCCCCTTGGGCTGACACCAGAAGCTAAGCCAATTGTTAAAGTAAATCATTTTTTGTTTGTATTGTGGCATCATCCTTGGAGAAGGTAGAATGCTGCTTAAGACTAGGCTTATACCTGCCTGTGACATAATTTGAAAGCTCAGTCATGTCTCACTTCATATAGTTCAGTGAGGTACATCTAAAGTCATTCACTCACACTTGGACTATGATGGAGTCATACTGGTACTTGTGGTTGAGTGACTTGACTGATCCTGGCATCTGACAGGCAGCTAACTGTAACTCGCTCCTTATCCAGCCTGGTGAAGGGAACATCCATGTGTCTCACAATAGAGTCACCAATGACCACTACATTAGGCTTTGTGGTGTTTCGCCTTATGGACTTATTTGTTGAGCACTAGCATGTGTTATGTGTTGTGGTTGTTTTTTGCATTAATATGTGTATAAGTATCCACCTATATTATTTCATCTAACCTAAGGAAACTTCCTTCTAATGGAAACCACTGAAATCAAAAATCTGTTTATTTTATTTTTGTTTAATTAGGTCTTTTACAATGTTACCATCGCATAGATTTTGGTTCTTAATCACTTTGTTCACTCACCTCAGTCTGTCATGTTTTATTAAGATCTGTTAATAACAGCATTATAGGAACATTTTAACTAAACTTTCCTTATAAACTGTTTATTCTTCATGGAAAACTCGTTGTGGGCCTCTTTTCTACTATGAAGCCCCTTGACATTAATTAACTTCATATTTGAAGATTATTATGAAATCAATATGATGTAGAAAAGACTCAGTTTCATAGTAAGGCATTTCTTGCATTTAATTAAAAAAAGTATTTACCTGAAATAAGGCTTCCTACATTTTTGGAATCACTTATTGTAAAAAAAAATATTTATATTATTTTAATTCAAATGTTTTGTGTAACAGTATTTTAAAAGTTAGTAGTCATATTTGTATGCACTTTAGGTGATCCCGCTTGTATAACAAGTGAAAGTGAAGTCATAAGTAGTATGATAGTACCAAAGGGGGGAAGGCAGTGGTCCACAGAGAATGAGTAAAGAAACTAAAATAAATAAATATACCAAATGGAGGAAGGCAGTGGTCCACAGAGAAAGAGTAAAGAAACTACTAAAATAAATAAACAAATATACCAAAGGGGGGATGGCAGTGGTCTACACAGAATGAGTAAAGAAACTAAAATAAATAAATATACCAAATGGAGGAAGGCAGTGGTCCACAGAAAAATAGCAAATAAACTACTAAAATAAACAAATAAATATACCAAAGGGGAAAGGCAGTGGTCCACAGATAAAGACTAAATAAACTACTAAAATAAATAAATAAATATACCAAAGAGGGAAGGCAGTGGTCCACAGAGAAAGAGTAAAGAAACTACTAAACTAAATAAATAAATATACCAAATGGAGGAAGGCAGTGGTCCACAGAGAAAGAGTAAAGAAACTACTAAAATAAATAAATAAATATACCAAAGGGGGAAGGCAGTGGTCCACAGAGAAAGAGTAAAGAAACTAAAATAAATACATAAATATACCACATGGGGGAAGGCAGTGGTCTACAGAGAAAGAGTAAAGAAACTACTAAAATATATGAATAAATATACCAAATGGAGGAAGACAGTGGTCTACAGAGAAAGAGTAAAGAAACTACTAAAATAAATAAATAAATATACCAAAGGGGGGATGGCAGTGGTCTACACAGAATGAGTAAAGAAACTAAAATAAATAAATATACCAAATGGAGGAAGGCAGTGGTCCACAGAGAAAGAGTAAAGAAACTACTAAAATAAATATACCAAAGGGGGAAGGCAGTGGTCCACAGAGAAAGAGTAAAGAGACTACTAAAATAAATAAATAAATATACCAAATGGGGGATGGCAGTGGTCCACAGAGAAAGAGTAAAGAAACTACTAAAATAAATAAATAAATATACCAAATGGGGGATGGCAGTGGTCCACAGAGAAAGAGTAAAGAAACTACTAAAATAAATAAATAAATATACCAAAGAGAGGAAGGCAGTGGTCCACAGAGAAAGAGTAAAGAAACTACTAAAATAAATAAATAAATATACCAAAGAGAGGAAGGCAGTGGTCCACAGAGAAAGAGTAAATAAACTACTAAAATAAATAAATAAATATACCAAAGAGGGAAGGCAGTGGTCCACAGAGAAAGAGTAAAGAAACTACTAAAATAAATAAATAAATATACCAAAGAGAGGAAGGCAGTGGTCCACAGAGAAAGAGTAAAGAAACTACTAAACTAAATAAATAAATATACCAAATGGAGGAAGGCAGTGGTCCACAGAGAAAGAGTAAAGAAACTACTAAAATAAATAAATAAATATACCAAAGGGGGGATGGCAGTGGTCCACAGAGAAAGAATAAAGTAACTAAAATAAATAAATATATCAAACGGGGGAAGACAGTGGTCCACAGAGAAAGAGTAAATAAACTACTAAAATAAATAAATAAATATACCAAAGAGGGGAAGGCAATGGCCCACAGAGAAAGAGTAAAGTAACTAAAATAAATAAATATACCAAATGGAGGAAGGCAGTGGTCCACAGAGAAAGAGTAAAGAAACTACTAAAATAAATAAACATACCAAAGAGGGGAAGGCAGTGGTCCACAGAGAAAGAGTAAAGAAACTACTAAACTAAATAAATAAATATACCAAATGGAAGAAGGCAGTGGTCCACAGAGAAAGAGTAAAGAAACTGCTAAAATAAATAAATATACCAAAAGGGGGATGGCAGTGGTCTACACAGAATGAGTAAAGAAACTAAAATAAATAAATATACCAAATGGAGGAAGGCAGTGGTCCACAGAGAAAGAGTAAAGAAACTACTAAAATAAATAAATAAATATACCAAAGGGGGGATGGCAGTGGTCTACACAGAATGAGTAAAGAAACTAAAATAAATAAATATACCAAATGGAGGAAGGCAGTGGTCCACAGAGAAAGAGTAAAGAAACTACTAAAATAAATAAATATACCAAAAGGGGGATGGCAGTGGTCTACACAGAATGAGTAAAGAAACTAAAATAAATAAATATACCAAATGGAGGAAGGCAGTGGTCCACAGAGAAAGAGTAAAGAAACTACTAAAATAAATAAATAAATATACCAAAGGGGGGATGGCAGTGGTCTACACAGAATGAGTAAAGAAACTAAAATAAATAAATATACCAAATGGAGGAAGGCAGTGGTCCACAGAGAAAGAGTAAAGAAACTACTAAACTAAATAAATAAATATACCAAATGGAGGAAGGCAGTGGTCCACAGAGAAAGAGTAAAGAAACTACTAAAATAAATAAATAAATATACCAAAGGGGGGATGGCAGTGGTCTACACAGAATGAGTAAAGAAACTAAAATAAATAAATATACCAAATGGAGGAAGGCAGTGGTCCACAGAAAAATAGCAAATAAACTACTAAAATAAACAAATAAATATACCAAAGGGGAAAGGCAGTGGTCCACAGATAAAGAGTAAATAAACTACTAAAATAAATAAATAAATATACCAAAGAGGGAAGGCAGTGGTCCACAGAGAAAGAGTAAATAAACTACTAAACTAAATAAATAAATATACCAAAGATAGGAAGGCAGTGGTCCACAGAGAAAGAGTGAAGAAACTACTAAAATAAATAAATAAATATACCAAAGGGAGGATGGCAGTGGTCTACACAGAATGAGTAAAGAAACTAAAATAAATAAATATACCAAATGGAGGAAGGCAGTGGTCCACAGAAAAATAGCAAATAAACTACTAAAATAAACAAATAAATATATCAAAGGGGAAAGGCAGTGGTCCACAGATAAAGAGTAAATAAACTACTAAAATAAATAAATAAATATACCAAAGAGGGAAGGCAGTGGTCCACAGAGAAAGAGTAAAGAAACTACTAAACTAAATAAATAAATATACCAAATGGAGGAAGGCAGTGGTCCACAGAGAAAGAGTAAAGAAACTACTAAAATAAATAAATAAATATACCAAAGAGGGAAGGCAGTGGTCCACAGAGAAAGAGTAAAGAAACTACTAAACTAAATAAATAAATATACCAAATGGAGGAAGGCAGTGGTCCACAGAGAAAGAGTAAAGAAACTACTAAAATAAATAAATAAATATACCAAAGGGGGAAGGCAGTGGTCCACAGAGAAAGAGTAAAGAAACTACTAAAATAAATAAATAAATATACCAAATGGGGGATGACAGTGGTCCACAGAGAAAGAGTAAAGAAACTACTAAAATAAATAAATAAATATACCAAATGGGGGATGGCAGTGGTCCACAGAGAAAGAGTAAAGAAACTACTAAAATAAATAAATAAATATACCAAAGAGAGGAAGGCAGTGGTCCACAGAGAAAGAGTAAAGAAACTACTAAAATAAATAAATAAATATACCAAAGAGAGGAAGGCAGTGGTCCACAGAGAAGGAGTAAATAAACTACTAAAATAAATAAATAAATGCACCAAAGAGGGAAGGCAGTGGTCCACAGAGAAAGAGTAAAGAAACTCCTAAAATAAATAAATAAATATACCAAAGAGAGGAAGGCAGTGGTCCACAGAGAAAGAGTAAAGAAACTACTAAACTAAATAAATAAACATACCAAATGGAGGAAGGCAGTGGTCCACAGAGAAAGAGTAAATAAACTACTAAACTAAATAAATAAATATACCAAATGGAGGGAGGCAGTGGTCCACAGAGAAAGAGTAAAGAAACTACTAAAATAAATAAATAAATATACCAAAGGGGGGATGGCAGTGGTCCACAGAGAAAGAGTAAAGTAACTAAAATAAATAAATATATCAAACGGGGGAAGACAGTGGTCCACAGAGAAAGAGTAAAGAAACTACTAAAATAAATAAATAAATATACCAAAGAGGGGAAGGCAATGGTCCACAGAGAAAGAGTAAAGTAACTAAAATAAATAAATATACCAAATGGAGGAAGGCAGTGGTCCACAGAGAAAGAGTAAAGAAACTACTAAAATAAATAAACATGCCAAAGAGGGGAAGGCAGTGGTCCACAGAGAAAGAGTAAAGAAACTACTAAACTAAATAAATAAATATACCAAATGGAAGAAGGCATTGGTCCACAGAGAAAGAGTAAAGAAACTACTAAAATAAATAAATATACCAAAGGGGGGATGGCAGTGGTCTACACAGAATGAGTAAAGAAACTAAAATAAATAAATATACCAAATGGAGGAAGGCAGTGGTCCACAGAGAAAGAGTGAAGAAACTACAAAATAAATAAATAAATATACCAAAGGGGGAAGGCAGTGGTCCACAGAGAAAGAGTAAAGAAACTAAAATAAATACATAAATATACCACATGGGGGAAGGCAGTGGTCTACAGAAAAAGAGTAAAGAAACTACTAAAATATATAAATAAATATACCAAATGGAGGAAGACAGTGGTCTACAGAGAAAGAGTAAAGAAACTAAAATAAATAAATAAATATACCAAAGGGGAGAAGGCAGTGGTCCACAGAGAAAGAGTAAAGGAACTAAAATAAATACATAAATATACCAAAGGGGAGAAGGCAGTGGTCCACAGAGAAAGAGTAAAGAAACTAAAATAAATACATAAATATACCACATGGGGGAAGGCAGTGGTCTGCAGAGAAAGAGTAAAGAAAGTAAAATAAATAAATAAATATACCAAAGGGGAGAAGGCAGTGGTCTACAGAGAAAGAGTAAAGAAACTAAAATAAATATATAAATATACCACATGGGGGAAGGCAGTGGTCTACAGAGAAAGAGTAAAGAAACTAAAATAAATACATAAATATACCACATGGGGGAAGGCAGTGGTCTACAGAGAAAGAGTAAAGAAACTAAAATAAATAAATAAATATACCAAAGAGGGGAAGGCAGTGGTCCACAGAGAAAGAGTAAAGAAACTAAAATAAATACATAAATATACCACATGGGGGAAGGCAGTGGTCTGCAGAGAAAGAGTAAAGAAACTAAAATAAATAAATAAATATACCAAAGGGGAGAAGGCAGTGGTCTACAGAGAAAGAGTAAAGAAACTAAAATAAATACATAAATATACCACATGGGGGAAGGCAGTGGTCTACAGAGAAAGAGTAAAGAAACTAAAATAAATACATAAATATACCACATGGGGGAAGGCAGTGGTCTGCAGAGAAAGAGTGAAGAAACTAAAATAAATAAATAAATATACCAAAGGGGAGAAGGCAGTGGTCTACAGAGAAAGAGTAAAGAAACTAAAATAAATACATAAATATACCACATGGGGGAAGGCAGTGGTCCACAGAGAAAGAGTAAAGAAACTAAAATAAATACATAAATATACCACATGGGGGAAGGCAGTGGTCCACAGAGAAAGAGTAAAGAAACATAAATAAATAAATAAGTATACCAAAGGGGAGAAGGCAGTGGTCCAGAGAGAAAGAGTAGAGAAACTAAAATAAATAAATCAACATTGTCAATAATACTAATGGTCTGTCTACAAAAAAAAAACACATAATGGCTAGGCTTTATAATAACAATAAAAAAGCAGCATAATATGCTGTATCTTGGCAAGCCGATTTTACAGGTATACAATTTTGCTTTGACATACTTTATATATCAAATAAAAAGAACCTTCAACAATCATGCTTCATCATCAAGTAAGTAATTAGAACATTTTAAATTAAGGGCATAATGATACTGCATATGTTTTATGGATATTTAAAAAATGAATCAACACAAGATAAAGACTTTTCAACATTCATGCCATAGGTATTAAAAATATTATATTTTAATATCATGCAAGTCTTGTTTAACAATTCTCAGTTTCTTAAAATACAGTTTAAGCTGTGATTCTCATCCCCTACCTGGGATTGAATTTCTCTGTTATCTAATGTACTGTACTTTCAATAACAAATAGTTTGGTGCTTCTTCCATGAAAAATGGTTCATCTAACCACAAATGGATTGTAGCTATGGTTTAAAAGTTAACTCACTTAGAACTTAAGTCATTCTGTTAATGTTGAGTTTACCTAACCTGCAAAGGTCTAATAGTCCTCATGTTTTCAATGTTAACTCTCTAAGTGCTTATTACATAATTTATTATTCTTCTGTAATGTTTAATTGTTCTGTATGAACTCTTTGTTATTTCTTTGTAACAATTAACTTGCAATGTCTTGGAGCTTTTCCCCACGGGCCTCCACTGAAAAGGGGCTCTTTATGGCCCAGTGGATTTCCCTGGTCATCAAACTTAAATAAATAATAATAAAATAAATAAATAGTACAAACTCAATAAAAACTTTCATATTACTCTAATATTCACTGCAAATATGTTTGACTATTGAATTTCTAATGTCATCCCTTTCAGTAGCATTGATTTGCTCTGCGATAGTAATGTGCACAGCATGATCCTTTGTGCTCAGACCTGAAGCACGGGAAATGTGATGCTGACTTCATTATTAGTGGTCTGTTCTGGGGTCTCTTTTTGACTGATTTCATTAGTCCATGGCAAACTATTTATTTACGTACCTGATACTGATAAATAACTTGTTTTGTGATTAAAAAATATGGAGCTGGTGGTAGATGCCCTGAATGACATCATAGCATCAGTTATTCAATAAGGAGCCCCACAATTAATTCATTTTGATAATGTGTGCAAAGGTGTACTTGGTAAATACTTAATATGCTCTTGCTGTAAGTTTAGAAGACCTGAAACCAGTTGATGAGGAAAAACTGTATTGTATTTTCTTCCACAAGCATATGTATATACACATACATACACACACACACACACACACACACACACACACACACACACACACACACACACACACACACACACACACACACACACACAAACAAATATGCATTTAAGAGATTTATTGGCATCATCCCTCATTAGTGTTTACGTTTTAAGTTTTTTTGATGTTTAAAATATTTCTGAAATAAGCGTACTATTAAGAAAAGATGCAAAACTGAAAAGAGTTATTTACAATGAACAGTTTTAATGTGACTAATCCAGTTACTTTACAAGTTTATATGTGTCAAAGTGAAAGTGATGCGGTAACTTTGTAAGAAGATAAACTATTGTTAAAGTTGTAAAGAGAGAATCTGTTGGTTGTCAAAAAATACATAGAAAGAAAAATACCTGCTAACAATTATATGAGGCTGTCAACATTTAATCAGTATATTTATTGGAGAAAGGTGCAAGCAAAGGAGGTTAGTAAGCCATTACAGATCATATTTAAGTCAGTGTACAAGGTACCACACAGGCTGCAAAAATGATGTTGCATATTCAGTAATATGATCAGCTTGTCATTCATAAGCAACATACATCAGACATACATTGTAGATATGCAAAACTATTCATAAATAAAAGAACAGAAAGAAGAAAGATTTGCTTGGAGACAAACTGGAAGTTAACTGTGTTATGTTGTAATTGTGTTTGATAGGAAAAAAGTTTAAAGAATTTTTAAAATATAAAGAGGAAAATCCCTAAATCAATATGCTCCAAGATGTTGCAACCAAAGGTTTCACTGATACAGAAAACCTCTATCAGAAATGGAATTCATCCTTACGTGTCATTTAAAGAACAGATTAATTCCAAACAAAGCTTCTTGTTCAAGATGTGAGTTGATAATTCCAAATCAGTTGAGAACAGAGACGTTAGGAAGAATTCTTTCAACATAGTCAAGAGCAGAGGAAGAGTACATCAAGTGCTGGTTTCTTGTGGAATGACTACGCATACAGATGTATTTTAGAATGGTGTGTGTAATGCTTAGCAAAATAATAATGCAAGTGAAGTAATGTTGTTTTATTAACTTCTGGGAAGACCACATATGATATGGGATTATTAAAACAGCAGGAAAATGTATATCTGATGTTTGTTGAGTATTATTCAAAGATTCCTGAAACTGCAACGTTAACAAGACAGTATCAGTGAAGATTTAATCAGTATACTAAAGACTGCATTCTCTATACATATTATTCAAGATGTTATGACACACAATGGCCTACAGTATGTTACTTCTATTTTCAATATATTTTCAGAACAATATTCAGGGATTGTTATGTCTATTCCCAGCTATGAACAGCCAAGTTGCCAAGCTGATGGACTAATACAAACTGAAAATACTTCATAATGAAGTCACAGATAATAACAGTCAACCATTACAAGGACTTCCATTTAGCATTATTGAAATGTGTAAGTACACCGTTGCAAGGTGGTGATATGTAACCTGCTCAGCTAATACTGTGTCATTGATTAAAAGGAAGAATTCTGATACCTAGTTCATTGTTGATTCCTGGGAATCAATATCACAACATCATGTCTAAGAGAGATGGATACAGAATAAGTCAAAGCCAAGATTTGACTATACTAGACAGGCTAAACATTCAAACTTGAAGGAAAGAAAAGAGATGAGGTTTCAGCTATGAAAAAATCAGCTTGAAGCATTTGTTTTGCAGAAACATGAACAGCCAGAAACATCAGATGGCAAAGAAATGAGAAAATACAGGAGAACTTTGCTCACCAATAAGTGCCAAGGTGAGTGTGAGCAATAAAGAGACTGTGATGGGTTACAGCATGCAGAGGTGTTCATACTGATGTCTAGAGAAATGCTGTGAGAGATGTCCAAGACATGGTACAGGAAGAAGGCTGACAAGACCATCTTACAGCATTTTCACCAGTCACCAGTTGAAGAATATGGCATGCATCATCAGCTACAAATACCATATTTGTGTCCCCACTATCAAAGTATTCCCTTTAATTGTTCACTCCATCTTCCACTACCCCCAAATTCTAAACACATATCCATAACAAACATGCCAACTGGTCCCCGTAATTCAGTGCTGCAAGTACTTTTGTTGTGTAGTTGGGTGCAAGTTCAGTAATGGCAGACATTTAAGGAGCCACAGCTGAGATAGCAGCAGCTTAAATAATTGAATTTCACTGTGCATATGCATGTGTGCACGCGCGCGCATGTGTGTGTGTGTGTGTGTGTGTGTGTGTGTGTGTGTGTGTGTGTGTGTGTGTGTGTGTGTCTGGATATGTGTGCGTGCTCACTTGTGTTTGAGCATGTATACAAGTATATATGCGCATTTGTGCATGCATATGTGTGTGTGTGTGTGTGTGTGTGTGTGTGTGTGTGTGTGTGTGTGTGTGTGTGTGTATGCATGTGTGAAGAACTGTAGTAAGAGACTGGTATAACTCTTTGCTACAGTTTCTAAATAGCATTACAGAGAATGAAAGAACAATTAAATAGAAACATAATACTTCTTTGCATTGAGAATGTAAGTTACTTTTTTGGCCTTCAACTCTGGAAAACATTAGACTTTTTTATTTCTGGTTCTTATTTCAGTTACAGAATCACCCGGGTCTCCAACTTGCCTTCTTACAGATCTTTCTAAGCGTGTACCTAATGGAAGAACGGTGATGCCCATAAGCTGTAACAGCTAGGTGTTCTATATGTTGTTATTGTAAAATTATACAATAAATTTATGCTATTATCACAACTTATCATCTATGCCTATAGATGTGTCTGTCTAATTTTATTATAACATCATGTTCAAATTTATTTTTGTACACTATATACTTAGTTGTATTTCCCTTTAATGTTTTTCTGAAAAAAATATGCATGCTTCACAACTGATTCTGTTCTTTATTGTGTACCTTTCCTTTAGCTAAACCTGCGATGGGTCCTTTCTATAAGTGTTCTATCCCCGTTATAGTAAATAATTAAATAAATAAATAAATACATACATACATACATACATACATACATAAACAATAGATTTCAGTTATAGAAGACAACTGAAGAAGTCAGCTTGTTATTCATCATAATTATAAGTTGTCTACTTTTATAACTATGAATGCAATGATGTCTTTTTTTAGTTTTATATTCTAATACTGCTGAAAATTTTAAGCAGTGCTAAAAGGTGTTATTAATACAACATGAAAATATAAATTCACAAATAAATTCCTTGTTTACCTACTTCAATTCAATTCAAGGTTGTAGGGGTCGATGAAAATATAAATATACTTTTCAAATGTATAGAGGGAGAGAGTAGTCAATGAAAAATTATGAAATGCAGTTATTTAAGTATATTACTGTGAGATGCCTTCCTCAAAAATGTGTAATATATTTTGCTTCTGAAAACACAGGGATGTAACATATTGTACTGGTTTAAAAATAATAGCACCTTTACAAAGTACAAACTGCCAGCATGTTTGTCGTGGTCGGGAATCCCATGAGCTACTGCACACATTACTAAGTAAAACTAAGGTGCCGACAGCATTTTATCTTGTGTCTGTATTCTTTGTTCTAATGTTACATACCTAAATGTTACATGCTAGATGAAACATATAAGATTCAAATCTTGACTATGTCATAGATGGCACAGACCTGGGATAGTAGCTGATATGCTGGGGAGCTATCCAAAGAGGGGCAGGAATAAATGGCTAATGCTGCCGTTCCCATCTGAGGGGAAGAAGCTGGTCCCAGTCTCACAGCAGGAGTAACACATGGAGGTAACAATTCAGATGTGTGCTTCATGCATTAAAATGGGATGGGGGAACAAGCCTCCTACGGAGTGCATTGCACTCTAGGCAAGCATAGTGGATATGCTAATGACCATCTCCATGTTTAGGCTTGGCATAGTAGGCACTGCACTGTCCCTTTTGGACAGTGGAAGGTCACAGGAGCATGTGCAAATTCCCTAAATTCTTGCTGCATTATGGCAGCAAATCCCAGATATCACTCCATCTCCCAGTGCCCTGGATTCAAGGCATTGACAGGAATGAACAGGCCAGTAAAGAATAGTGTTTTGATTGTTTTATATGTTTCATCAATGCATCATCTGACCGCCTCTGCTATTATTATGTCATTCTTGTTCTTTTAATTGTCAAAAGTACCCCAAGTTACTTTAACAGTGATGTCACATTGTTTTTACAAGGCTAATAATTGTCCTCAAGAAGAAAGATTAATGTCTATGTTAGCGTCTAAGGCAGTTCAATTAATATGCTTTATATGTCTAGTACATATGGTAGAAAATTAAATTAGGAATACTGAGAAAAATACTGCAAATCTAGCAAATACATTTCTACAGCAGTTACCTGCTCCTGGCAGTACACAAGGCCTCTAGTTAACATGTTTACCATTGAAGCTCTTGCCTCAGTTAAGCCTTTATTTATTCTGCTGACACATTTCATTGACATGCAAGGTGATCTGGTTACTTCTGAGTGCAGCACTCATAACATGGTGAACAGAGTCGAACGATATCCTGACTCAGCATAATCAAGAGAGTCACAGCGAATTTAACAGCTGACAGGCTGAAAGATTATCACAGGGAAGTTAAGGGCTAGGAGGCTGGCAGGGATGAGAAGACTGAATATATTCTTCTTTTTCTGTGTTCAGACATCGGGTTCGTTTCTTTTCTTTCTTTCTTTTTTTTCCATACACTTTAGCTTTAATTGTTCAAGCGTATAATTTTCTTCACAGTCGTACACTATATGTCTTCAGTTTTATTTATACCTCCTGTTTTTTTTTAGGATTCCAAAGCTGTGACAAGTAATAAATTAGAGTTTAACATGTGCCCACACAGTGGCAAAAGCTTGACGATATCTAGAACTGAAGTTATACAAAACTGCAATATTGCTCCTTTCATTTAATTTGTCTTCATTTCCCAATGAATATTAAATTATGCAAACTTCAGGGATCTCTTCTGTTTTAGCTGAATTTAGTTTGATAGCTTTTAGATAATATTTGGGCTTTCTATTACATTTTCCCTCATACGGTACCTCATTCTTCTTATTAATTGCTTACGTTCCCCAGTTTCAGCTCAAACTGGTATCCTATCAGTGCCTTTCTACAAGTTTTGGGCAGGTTGCAGCTTATACAGACTAGGCCATATATTTCTATATCTTGTAACTCACATCTTAAGAGTATAAAATGGTCAAGAGGCCGATCAATGTGATCACATAGCTCACAAATGAATCATGGACAAATCTCATCAGAATTAGGAAACACCACTGTCTCTGGATCATTTTTAGTGACACAGTTAAATTAGATTTAGGGCTTTCATCTTGTGAACTGCTTGAGTTCTCACCAGAATTAGATACAAATCCAGAGATAATCAGGGACAATCAAGGATATCTTTTAAAATGTTATTACTATTGACTAGAGAAGCTGACAGAATAAGAGAGTGCGAATTAAAATATATTTTCTGAAGTAAAGAAGTCTACACCTGTATTTGTTGTCATTATTTGGTTAAATATATGTTACCACCTTTTCTCCAGAAGTAACCAGTTTTACAAGGGGTTAAGAGGGACTGAACTAAAAATTGAGTCAAAATCAGGGATGTCCGTGAAAATCAAGGACAGTTGAGAGATACGGCGGGTCATTTGTCAGTCACCTCCTGAAAAACACTGTAGTGCATTTTTGCCCTTCAAGCATTTTACACTCATCTCATAAACCTTATATCTAATCTTACCCTGAAAATATTTGTAGTTAAAATATATTATTATTTATTTATTTATTTCACATTTGTTGATCTGGAAAATCTGACTAGGACAGAGCCTATGTTCAGCGGAGGCCCAGGGAGAAATGCTCCAGACGCATATCTTTGGAATGTGGGAGAAAACCCAAACAAATGCAGGGAGGACATGCAGACTCCACAGAGAAGGCACCCCAGCCAAGAATTGAACTGGAGAACCTCTTGCTGTGAGGTGACAATGTTAACCTCTGCACAGCCCATGAAATGAGAGTGGTACCATATGAAATGGTTGTCAAATGTTATGAAGGCTCTCTTCAAGTCATAATAAGTTACTTTTCATAATATGAATTTCTTGTACATTCTGACAAGATATACAAATGCTCCTATTATCTTTTTGTTCTTCACAATTAATTATTAGACCTTACACAATGTCCCTTAAAATACAAAAGGGGTGCATGTAGGAGACAAGTCTCCCAATTAAGATCTAAATTGACAAAAAATAAATAAACTAACTCAATACATAGGTTCATAGGTTGGTACTAGGCTATCGGCCCTAGGGCCTGTACAAGCCTAGCCATAACAATTCCCTGGATATTTCTTCCCACAATATTTACTTCCCCTGGACCCCTGTCTAGCAAGGTGACTGACGTGATTGCCAGGGTGAATTTCCTATTTCCCATCCAATCATCAAGGTTCCTTTTGAAGAGGGCCAAAGAGGCACTCTGCTTGACATGTCTGGGCAGTCTATTCCAGAGTATGGGCAGTCTCTGGGTCAGGAATCTATCCCTCCAGCATGTTTTGTTCGTTGTGATGACAAGGTTTAGATCCCTGGAGCGTGTGGCTCTGAGGGATTGGGATTTTTTTAAGTGGAGCATGTTCAACAGCTCAGGGTTTTGACATGTCCTTGTATGTTAAGCAGTGATCACCTCTGAGTAGACGATATGCCACAGAGTATAGCTGGAGTATTTTTAGACGGTCAGCATAGGGCATCTGCTTTAGGCATGTGATTCTTTTAGTGAGGTATTTCTATGGCTTTTCCACCTGTTGCAGATGTCTTGTGAGGTACATACCAAACTCTATAACGGGTCTAATGAGGGATGAGTATAGTAGGACAATGACCTCCTTTTTTCTGGATGAAAAGCCCTTAGTGATGATGTGTGCCACATAGAAGGATTTCCTGACTGTGTGGCGATGTGGTTATCGAAGGTGAGACCACTGTCCACCTGTGTCCCTAAGTTTCTTATCACACTTTTGGTGTTTAGTGTACTGCCACCTATGTGGTAATTCATGGGTACATGTTTTTTTCCCAAAGGGGATAACTATACATTTCTTGGCATTAAGCTTGAGCCCATGGCTCTGGCACCAAGCATCTGTTTCTGTAAGCCCCTTTTGTAGAATATCCACATCACTGGGGATTCAGTAATGGTTCCCAGTTTGCAGTCATATGTGAACTTTGTTATCCAGAGTCCCTTGGTGTTGGCCTGTACTTCAGAGAAGTAGATGCCAAACAAGAGCGGTTCCAGGACTGAACCCTGAGGTACTCCACTTGTCACTTTTCTGGAGCTGGATTTGGAGTCGGCTACTTTTACAATCTGGGTTCTGTTAGTAAGCCAGTTGGCAACCCATCGAGTGACATAGGGATTTATGCCCAGCTTAGTAAGTTTAACTATGACTCCAGAGTGGGGGTTGGTGTTGAAGGCCTTGGAGAGGTCCAGATAGGCTGTGTGGACCACCTTAACCTCATCCACAGCTCTGGAAACTGATTCAAAGAAGTCAATCAGATTCAGGAGACAAGATCGGCCCTTCACAAACCCAAACTGGATGGGGTCCAGTGCTTGAAGGTTGCCAATGTCTTTGTTTATAAGTTCCATGATAATGCATTCCATGCCCTTGCAGATCAGGCTCGTCAGACTGATAGGATGGAAGTTCCTGGAATCTTAGGTGGATCCCCCTTGTGGGATAACTGTAGCTGTGTGCCACTCAGTGGGCATGAAGCCTGAGGTGAGGCTATGATTAAACATGACACTTAGGTGAGGTGCCAATTCATTTTGTAGTTCATGTAGTACACAGCCCAGAATGTCATCTGCTCCCATGGATGCTGTATTCTTAGCTTTGGAGAGTGCGGTTTCTATCTGTGAGGTCGTGAATACCGGAATTTGGCAATCGTTTGGTATTGAGATGGGCCCTTTAGGTGGTGGTGGGGGGGTGAAGTTGGCATTAAATTGATTTGCCAGGATATTGGCAATATCCTTGGGATCAGTATATTTAATGCCATTCTGTTCTAGCTCTGAGCAGATCTGAGCATTGCCATTTAGATTCTTGACATAATTATAGAATGCCTTGTGGTTGTCTTTGGAATCTTTGGGAATTTTATTTTTGTAACTAGCTTTGGAGGATTTTATGAGGGATCTCAGCTTCTTAGTGAGACTGGTAAGGGAGTTCTTTTGCATCCTGGGATTTTCCTCTTTTCTGCAACAGTTTCTTCCTTCTGTTGTATAGTTTGTTTATGGCAGAGGACCACCAGATTGGCTTCCTTTTTTTGGAGGAGATCATCTTGGTTCTATTTGGGATGGCATGATACATGTGGCCCTTATAAGCCTAGCCAAGAGTTTAGGCCATGTTTAGACAAGTTAGCACCGAATGGCCCTGTCCAGCAGGGACACGGGTGGAATCCCAGGGACGTATTTTCTGTTTCCCATCCAGTTATCCAGGTTGCACTTAAAAATGGTAAAGAGGTACCCTGCTTGATGTGGAGAGGGAGTCTATTCCACAGATGGGGGAGTCTCTGGGGCACAAATCTGTCCCACCAAAAAGTCCTATTGATATCACAAAAAAGGTTGAGGCCGTGTGTGCGGGTTACTCGACTGGAGCTTCTCTTGCAGACATGCAGCAGTCCCATCAAGGCAAGGTCCAAGATCGCCTTGTATGCCAGACAGAGGTCACATCTGAGGAGTCTGTATGAAACTGAGTAGAGGGATAGGGCTTTTAGCCTAGCTGTGTATGGTAGATTTTTGAGGCCCTGGATTTTCCTGGTGAAGAACCTCTGTGATCTCTCCAACTGCTGCATGTGCTTTGCAAGGAACATACTGAACAGGGCATTGTACTCAATAATGGGCCTTATAAGGGTTGAGTACAGGGATGTAATGACCTCCTTGTCCCTGGATGAGATACCCTTACTTATGAGATGTGCCATGTAGAAAGTTTTCCGTACAACGGAAACAACATGGTAGTCAACAGTCAGGTTGCTATTAACCTGGGTGCCCAAATCCCTCACGACTGATTGCATGCTTATAACATTGTTATCAATGTGATAATTTGTGGGGAAGTCACAATACCCAAAGGGGATGATGATGCATTTTTTGGTATTCTGCTTGAGGCCATATTTCTGGCACCAGTCATTTGTTTGGGTGAATCCCTCTTGGAGGATGTCCACATCACTAGAGGAAGTGATGACAGCACCCAGCTCGCAGTCTTCTGCAGACTTTGTCAGCCATAGCCCACTTGTTTTGGCCTGCACTTCAGAAAAGTATATCCCAAATAACACAGGCCCCAAGATTGAACCCTGGGGTATGCCACTCATTACAGGTCTACTGCTTGAGGTGGCTTCCCCTATTTTGACTAGGGGGTTCTATCAGTGAGACAGTTACCTACACATCTGGTAACTACAGATTGATGCCTAGGTGAGAGAGTTTATCTATTATGCCCGAATGGGGAATAGTGTCGAAAGTTTTGGCCAGGTCAGGATAGATGGTGTGCACTGTCTTCTCATCGTGCATGGCTTTGGTGACTACCTCAAAGAAGTCAACGAAATTTAACAGACCTGACCTCCCCATGACGAAGCCAAACTATGTGGGATTGAATGTTTGGAGGTTGCCAATGCCCTTGTTAATGAGGTCCATGATAATCCATTCCATGGCCTTGCAGATCATGCTAGTTAGGCTAATGGGTCTATAATTTCTCGGATCAATGGACGCTCCACCTTTGTGCAAAGAGATGACAGAGGCTGTCCTCCACTCAGCTGGGAAAAAGCTGGTACTCTGGCTTTGGTTGAATAGGGCACCTAATGGTGCTCCAAGTTCCTGCCTGAGTTAATGCAGGATGTAGCCTGGGATGTTATCGGGTCCCATGGAAGCTGTATTTTTTGCCTTTGAGAGAGTAGTGATGACCTGTTCCCTAGATATAGGAGGAAGGGAGCAGGTTATGGGAATGTCATGATTTACTGATGGGGGGACAGAGGGGTGAAGTTTTTGCTAAATGTGTCAGCCAGCAGGTTTGCTATATCTACAGCATTTGTATATGTGGTGGCCTTAACCACCAGTTCTGAACAGATCTGGGTGCTTCCTTTGAGATTTTGGACATATGTGAAGAAGGCCTCATGATTGTCTTTAGTAGATGTGGCCAATTTGAACTAGAAGTTTGCTTTGGAGGATTTTACTAGTGCTCTTATTTACTTGTTCACGCTAAGGAGAGATTGCTTCCAATTGGGCACCTGTTCCTGCTTGGTCCTGGACAGCATTTTTTTTTCCTTTTGTTATAGAGTTTATTTATTGCAGATGTCAAACAGACAGGTGTACTCTTCCTTGCGGAGGATGAGTTAGCCCTGTTCGGTATTCTGATTCCATGCATCTGTATAAATACTCATGTAGTACTGTGTTATAGTTTTAGACACTGGTGCCGGTACCTATAGAGGGGGCTGTGAAGCTGTTTATACCATCCCTTAGGAGGCTGTAATCAGCCTTAGAGAATTTTTTTGTCTGACCCTAGTTAGAGGGATGTCAGGGAGATGGTGATTTCAAAAATGACAGCTTTATGGTCGGATCTTACCAGGGAGGATGATACTGCAGGGATGCTGCAGTGGTTACTCATGTTGGTTAATACCAAGTCCAAGAAGGAGTATCGACTAGCTGTTCCAAAGCATTTGCATTGACAAAATTGAAGAATCTCTGGGAATTTGACTTCTGGCATAAGTAGTCCTTCCAGTCTACATTTGGTAATTAAAGTCATATATATATATATATATATATATATATATATATATATATATATATATATATATAATTATTTATTTATTTATACATCACACATTTTTATTATGTATTTATATATATGTTGTGGTAATTTATATCACAAGATGCTTTATTCCTACATTTAACACATATATAATGGTTTGTTACTTTTATAGAAATTACTCATTTTAAAATTTATAGTGATATTACTTTAAATGGTCTATTCACTGATTGACTAAATGAGGCATTAAGTGAATGGGAAGGATATTTAAACTCCAGCTGTTATTTTACTCTTGTTCTGATGAAGTCCTATGGACGAAACCTAGGTTAACTCGTATTCTGTTTGTGTTTGTGGTATTCAACTTGAATAAACTGCTGTTGGACTACAATTTTCTCCCGTTTTTTCTGGTTGGTTTTGGTGGTCTGGTTCTTTGTTTTTTTGTGGTTGATCGATGTCTCTGGAGAATATGGAGTCTATAGCAGGTATCATGGATTTACTGCAACAAATTAATGAACAACGACTTGAGCTCACTGCTCAAATCAAATTACTGACAGAAAAGCAACAACAGCCTGTTTTAAATACTCAATTAAACGGTAGTCTGGGTGTGCCTCGTACTCAACCCACCCAGAATATGGACAATTCTATGGAACAAGCTGAAGGTTCAACAACTACTAAGGCCAGTAAAAATGTAAGATCTGAACAACATGAAGATAATAATTTTGGAAACAACAATGACCATTGGAAGCACAATATATTCAATTTTCAGACTGGTAATATTTTGAATGAACATGCCACAGATTTGAATAATCAATCTTTGTCTGAACAACTAAAGCAGTTTGAAATTAAGTTGTTCAAATTAAAGAAAGTTCAGTTGGTGAACAGTTATTTATTAAGAAACATAGAACTGGGTTTGGTGCTGAAAGGCTTGCGTGTGTGGAGGTATCCGAATGGAACAGAAAATAATTCTGAAATGTTGAAAGACTTATATAAGTTGTTTGACAAAACTGGTTTAGCTCTTATGGAAATCATGGTAAAATACAACAGGCAAAAGATTGAGATATATACAAGTTAATTTAAATGTGTAAATGAAAATATCACGAACGATCTCTTATTTGACCAGTATTTAACAAATTACACTAATATTCTTGACAGTGTTGATCACACTTGTCAGGAAATGTTTCATAAAAAGCTTCAAAAAATGAAAAGGGACACCAACGCATATGCTGCAGATGCAGCATATTCGCAATCTAGAGGCAACCACCATTGTCATGAGAACCAAGTGGAGTCTGACAATCAAGTGGGCGAAAACAACAACGTTACGGCAACTGAACGAGCCAATAAAAATCACTTTAAGTCAACACCATGTCCTTTAGATGAAGGACCTAGGATTTCAGAAAGAATTCGGAACAGGGAGCAAAGTTATGATGACCGAGAATACAGTCAGCAGGGAGCGCGTCCAAAAGTGTGGTATAATTCAAAAAACGGGTCCAGTGGATACCGCAACAAATGGAGATGAGTACATTTACTACAGATAAAAAAGACGGACATGTAAGTACTTTATTTTATGTTCATCTCCCTCACGAACTGGTGACATTTTAGGACAAAATGAATTTATGATTAATGAACAGTGTAACACTAACCTGGTTAGTAGAACTAACGTGAGGGGGAATGAACATGACGTTTGTGCCAATAAAGCTTGTCTTATTTTTGAAGAGTTTAATATTCAACAAGACACAGGTTCTCTCCAAAGCAATATTGGGCGAAACGGTAATGAAATAACATTAGATGAACCTGAGGGGGTTGTTTGATTATCCAGATAATAATGTTGACAAATTTAATGTTTCTCAGAGTAGTTTATTGGATTTGAGTATATATTTTTTAAACAAAACTTTGAATGCCAACAATGTGAGGTTAATGAACAACACGGCAGTAGAACATCATGGTGATTGTGATGAAGCATTGAAGTTTGAAACTTTTTGTTGTACAAATGACGATGAACATGATGTTGTTCTGCTTCAGGGTGTTAATGGAGGGAACAGCAATCAAATAGCATTTAACGAAACAGATGGGCTTCATGATTATTTAGATAAAAATGTTGATAAATGCACAGGTTTTCTGTCGAACATAATGGATTTAAGTACATACACTGTGAATGAAAGGGTTACATCAATTGATGATATTTTAGTGGGGTTTTATGGTAATTGTGAAGAAACAATAACTCCTGGGATGAGCGGCAATGTAAGTAGCAATGAATTTAATTGTCAACTACGAGCCTTGCACAGTCGAGATTGTGATAAAATATTAGAAAACACAATGATAGGTAATAATTTGAGTATGCTATTTGATTCAAATTGTAGTGAAATGTGCGAAGTCTTACAGGACAGCATTTTGAATCAACCTACTATAATAGAGAATAATGCACAGGACTTCAAACTATATAATTACTCCAGTCATATATTTAATACTAGACATGCTAACCTACTATCCAAGGGGTTTACTTTTGTGCCTTGCAGGAAAGGTAACTTATTAGACACATTAATTGATTTAAAATTATTTGTTCGGAAGATGAACTTGAGGATGTATTTTACAAATTTGGAGGTGCAATATGATCGAAGGAAATTATCAAAACCTAGTAAATTTAACCCCCCCAATTAATCACATGATAGCAATATTTGAGAAAACATGTGAATTAGACATGAGAATATTTTAAAGAAAATAAAAAACATGACTATATGAACATGTCTTATGATGAACACCAATTGTTAAATGAGTTAGTTAATTCTGAGCATATACATGTAATAAAACCTGATAAAGGTAACGGTGTGGTGATTGTAGACAAAAATGATTATATTGACATGATGATGGCTATGTTGATGGAAGAGAGTTACATTGAAAGCAGTATTAATGAAATTAATATTGCACATCAAAAATTGGACCTTATGCTAGATGATATTTTATTTCAAGGTCAGTTAATTGAAACAGAATATGAATTTATGCGAAATTCTAAGTGGCATTTTTGGGATACCTAAACTGCATAAGGGGCTAAACAATGTGATGTTTAGTCCCATTGTCGATGGTTAAAGAAGTAAAACATGTTTTATTAGTCAATATTTAGATTTCTATATGAAACAGGGTTTAACTACTTTTGCTTACATTACGAAGGATTCATGGAATTTTTTGGATAGGTTAAAAACTTTAAACATTAACAGCAACACTATACTTCTTACCATTGACGTTTGCAATTTATTTACTGTCATCCCCCATGACATAGGATTAACATGGCTGGAGTACCAATTGATTGAAACAGGAAGATATGACCAGGATCAAATTAATGTTTACATCACACTAATGGAAGCAACACTGTAAAACAATTTCTTGGTTCTTTGATGGACATTTTTTTAAACAAGTAACAGGAATGGCTATGGGGGCTGCCTGTGCCCCCATTTATGCCAACTATATTATATCCTATTGGGAGCAGAGATATGTTTTTACTAGTGCTTATAGTCATTGTATAAAATTATATACGCGGTATTTGGATGATATATTTATTGCTTGGGAAGGTGGAAGAGATGAATTGAAAGCCTTTATAAGGTATATTAACAACACAGTAGATTTTCGTAAATTTACACATGACTTTAGTTCTGAAACAATAACATACCTAGATGTTAGATTGACTGTGGACAGAATTAATCAATGTTTGAGATCTGATATTCATCGAAAAAACACTTTTTCTAACTCCTATCTCCAATATGAAAGCTGGCATCCTCATCATCAAAAAAGAGCAACTGTTAAAGGGCAAATGGTGAGGGCGGCCCATATGGTTAGTGACCATCAGGAATTTTTGGATGAAATTAATTATATGGTCAGTATGTTTAGAAGTAGGGGCTATCCAGAGGATTTGTGCATGAATGTCATGCACGAAATCAAATACAAAAGGGAGACTGGCGTTTATAAATCCATTCTTACTGGTAGTAGTAAGGTGTTATCAAATTCACTATTATACATCACCACTTTTAATGATGATGTGGATTGGCTTGTATGGATGGTCAAGAAAAATTGGGGCATCCTAAAATTAGATTTCTAATCAAAAATTCTGGTCAACCCTAAACAGACTTCTTCACCCTGGACAGACTACCACTCCCTCCCCTTCTGGGTCTGAAAGAATTTCTTCCCTTGATACTGCCAATACTTTCAACTCATTCTTCATTGATACTATTAATTCCTTGGCCTCCCATCTCTCCAGTGACAATACTAGCATCCTTGACCATGCATCCTCCAAACTACCAACCTTTAGGCTACAACCCATCTCCACTACCTTTATACAGAGATGTATTCTCAAACTTAAACCATGTACCCCCTCAGCTGACCAGCTTCCTTCTGAATTCCTTCAAAAAGCAGCCTCTGAAATCCTGCATCCTCCAAACTACCAACCTTTAGGCTACAACCCATCTCCACTACCTTTATACAGAGATGTATTCTCAAACTTAAACCATGTACCCCCTCAGCTGACCAGCTTCCTTCTGAATTCCTTCAAAAAGCAGCCTCTGAAATCGCCTATCCCATATCCATTCTTATTAATAGAACCATAAATGAAGAAACCATACCTGATATCTGGAAAATCTCTCACATCATACCCATACATAAAGGAGGTAACTCCTATGAATATTCTAACTACAGGCCCATAGCCCTATTGTCCCCACTCGCAAAAATAATGGAAAAATGTGTTCACCATCAGTTAATGAATCACTTAATACAAAATAACATTCTTACAAACTGTCAACATGGCTTTAGGCCCTATCATAGCACAATTACTGCTCTGCTCTCCTTTACAGACTTTATTAACAAAAATTGCAATAATAATATCCTGTCTTCCACTCTCTTTATTGACCTGTCCAAAGCCTTCAACATGGTTAACCACTCTCTCCTATTAAAAATTCTCAAATCTCTTTCCTTAGAAGCTAAGGCTATCCACTGGTTTAGTTCCTATCTCACTAACAGGAAACAGGCCGTCCTCTGGGATAACAAACTCTCATCTCTTCTCCCAATTTCACTTGGGGTCCCCCAAGGCTCTATTTTTGGACCTCTTCTTTTCTCCCTCTTTATAAATGACTTACAAGTAGCTATTCCCCAGGCTACATGCATTCAATACGCCGATGACTCCACACTTATTTGCTCTGCTAAATCCATTTCTGAACTTCAAACTAATACTCAAGCTGCATTTTCCAAAGTCGAAACTTGGTTCCTAAAACGTTGCCTACTCCTAAACGCAAAAAAGACCAAACTCCTACTCTTTAAGCCTACTACCAGATCCCCTACATTTGACTTCACTATCTTGTCTAATAATGGAACCACTATATCACCTGACTCTACTACTAAACTGCTAGGTGTCACGATTGACAATAATCTTTCCTTTGACTGTCATATCAACAATACCATTAAATCTGTAAACAGGAAACTTGGCTCTCTATATAGAATCAAAACTTTTTTAACCTCCCCAGCAAAAGTTAATCTTGCCCACTCACATCTTATTTCCACTCATCTCTATACCTCACCAATCTATACTAATCTCATGAAAAACAATCTCTCTAAACTGTCTACCACTTACAATAACATAGCTAGATTTGTTACTGGGAAGCAATTCAGAACCCACCACTGTCTGAATCTGCAACAACTTAACTGGCTTGAACTGACAAACATGTTGCTTCTATCCCAACTTATGTTTGTCCAAAGAGCTTTTTACCAACCTCTTAATACACCTGTTCTTTTTAACCTCTTAACCCCCTACTCTAACCTGAACTCACTCCGCTCTTCAAGCAAACTGCTAGTTACCTTAACCAAATCTAATAACCTAGCTGGTGATTCCCTTTTCTCGAATACCATTGGGAAACTCTGGAATAAACTTCCTTCCGAACTTACTTCAATTGCATCTACTGTTCTGTTTAAACAAAAACTCAGAGTCTACCTTAAAAACCACTGGATATGTTCCTGCTCTAAGCCTGATTAAAATTTTTGTTTTTCTCCTCCTCATGACTATTTTCTATCTTTTCTGACAGTACATATCTCTTTAAATCTGTACTTTCTTTCTATTATTGTTCTCTCTTTTCCTTGGTTTTATGCTTTCTCTCAATGGTTCTAAAGATTAAATAATGTTTAATAGGTTGTTTAATACCTTTACTCTGTGATTAATTATCTTGTCTTGGAGTTAAAGTCCTACCAGATTTTAATCTGTTATTATTTTTTTGCTATGTTGTATCTGTCTTGTCTATATGTGGAGCTTTTCTCCCCGGGCCTCTGCTGAAAATGGAAATATATTCAGTTAGACTAGCCCAGTTAACAAATGTAAAATAAATAAAATAAATAAATAGATAGAGATGTACGAACAAAAATGGGGGGTGTCCCTCAATTTGTGTTTAGAAAAGATCAATCTTTGAAAAAAATCTTGGAAAAAGGACCTCCATCAAAGTCATTTTCAAGTGGTAGAAAGTTAGGGAATTTTAAATGTGGGAAGTGTTCCACTTGTCAATATATATTACACACAGACACTTACATTAAGATCAATAATTATTCTATACCTATTACAGGTCACTTTGATTGGTACGCTCAAAATGTAGTATATGTGGCTAAGTGTCAGAAGTGCCCAGTATTTTATGTGGGAAAAACATCTAGGTATTTTAGAGAGAGAATTGGAAAGCATATACTTGATATTAGGCATTTAAGTCTACTAATGCCCTAGCTAGGCATATGAACACAGTTTTAAATTTTGTGTGAGCCAACATATCAAGAATGATGTTCAAGGTAGGACATTAGATGTCCACTTGGACATATGTGAATTAAAGTGGCAATTAAGATTGGATGCCCAAAACTATCCTGGTATAAATGACTGTGTAAGCATTGCTCCTTTATTAAAGTTGAAACACATTTTAGGAAGAAATTAATGTATTTTATAAGGGATAGTAAAGTGATGGATTAACATGTATTTTTATGGTTTGAGTGTGTGAATATATATATATATATATATATATATATATATATATATATACATATATACATATATATATATATATATATATATATATATATATATATATATATATACATATTCATTTATTTAATTATTTATTTATACATCACAAGGTTTTATTATGTATTTATATATATGTTGTGGTAATTTATATCACAAGATGTTTTATTCCTACATTTAACACATATATAATGGTTTGTTACTTTTATAGAAATTATTCATTTTAAAATGTATAGGGATATTTCTTTAAATGGTCTATTCACTGATTGACTAAATGATGCATTAAGTGAATGGGAAGGATATTTAAACTCCAGCTGTTATTTTTACTCTTGTTCTGATGTAGTCCTATGGACAAAACCTAGGTTAACTCGTGTTCTGTTTGTGTTTGTGGTATTCAACTTGAATAAACTGCTGTTGGACTACGATTTTCTCCCATTTTTTCTGGTTGATATTTAGTATATTAATAACAGTATATGATCTGAGCAAAAACAAATCAAAGCAGTATAGCATGCTTGTTGTTAGAATGAATAAAAATTCATAATATTTATGTGCATTTATCAGCAGTAAACATGTTTTACCTGGCAAATGCAAGCAAAATGTAACTACAGAAATTGTGCACAGTGAGATTAGAGAAGGTATACAGGGTCAATATTAAAATTACAGATAGCAATGACAATATGTTGTTGCTGGTTGCTAGGAGAGCTTTCATGGGCAAAAAGCAAAGGAAGAGGACCACAGACTAGCTACTGTAATATCTAGCAGACATTGTAGGAAGAGATGGTAGAGAAAGGAAAGAGGAATAAGAGAAAGAGGTGGGAAGTATGAGAACTGTGGAAAGTGGGACCAAGGAATTTCAAGAAATCCAATAAAAGCAGGAGTAGGTATGTTGAAAGAATAAGAGGGCAGGATATGATGAAAGAAAGGGCACATGGTAAATAATAACTTGACTTCAGGGTGGTAAGGGAAGGGGACAGGACATGGGATGGAATTTCAAAGGAAAGAGTGACAAATCGACTGGATAAGTGGAGGGACATTTGTAACAGTTTAGATGGGTCAGGTACCTCACAGTTATATTACTATTTACAGTCTAGGTAAGACCTGATGGCCTGTTTGAAGTTTTGGTTAGGAGCATGTCTCTATATTTATATGGAATTTATACCTTTGTTTGGCTATGTTAAACACCATAACCCATGACCGTGTCTAATACTAGATGGTTTGACTTGCATAATGAAGTGCTCCTGACATGAAGGGGTCTTGAGAAGGTACATTAACAGAGAATAAATTTAAGAACTGTACTAGCTTGTGAGTATTGCTAGTTGAGTGAGGTTCAGATTTTAGGTTATTCTAGCCAGCTAAGCTTGCTTAAGGCTTATAAATCACAGATACAGCTTTTTCTTTAAAATGATAAAATAATTACAAGAAAATGCTAAATGAAAATTAGTCGTTATTGAGTCAGCAATGTAGATATCAATGGTATTTAAAATGCATGAACTATAGTTCTTGTTTATTTGTCATTAAATTGTTATTAAAATTCAGTCTTTATGTTATATCAGTCTTCATAATAAGGAAATGCAGGTTTATGGATAATATTTATTAATCAGCTTATTCATACGACTCTGGTCTAGATGGCGTATGATCAGTTTATTATGCCATCTGCTTCTGTCCCTTGCAGTTCATGCTGTAACTAATGTTTCAGCCATGACTTCCTGGTTGTTCTTTCCCCTTCTGACAATCATTCCCAGTTGATTTGATTTTACAACTTAGTATACGTTCAGCACTGCTCTTCTCTCCACCTTTCTGCATACTGCTGTAGCCATTATGAACTGACAATGATGCTGACACTCTCACACAGCCTTGTTTCAGCAGCATAACCTGAAGACACAATGTGAATACTGAATGGGAAAATCAACAGTTCATATGTGGATGACTGATTCAGTAATGTTAAATACAATGCACACACTCCAAGAAGGTTTGGCCCTAGACCTTTCAACTAGTATGAATTAGGCATGCTGCTATTTTTATGTTTTGCCTTGTTCCTCTTAGCTTTACCTCTTTTCTACATAAATTTAGACATTTTCAAGGGTGCGTCATATCTCTCAACTATCCAGATTTTTGCCTCATGTTTTTGTTCTATTTCACCTAAAATGTGTGGTTTTCTGGCAAATCATTGACTTGAAGTCATTAACAATGACATACATTTGTGTTTCCAAATTCATATCCTTTCAAATGTGCATCCTAATACAAAACCTGTTATTGTAGCAGCTTTCTAAGTTTATAAGAACAATCCCTTTACCTCTCCATTATTTTCTGGCTTTGTCCATATTTCTTGTGCTCACAGGTTGAGAAGTTTGGGGTGCATACACCATTTGATAAACCAAACTGAGCCTGTGCAAAGATTCCTTATCATTAACTATGTAGGGTCTAATATCCGAAGACCTTCTATTCTGAAAAAACAAAGAAGTGTTCCTCTTTGACCTACTGTTATCATTTTAATGGCCAGTGCCATGATTTTTGATGTGCAGTGGTCGAGAGGAATATTTGTCCTGTGATTAGACTTTGGTAAGAACTTTATTAATTCAAGATAACCCGTTAAAATTCTTCTACATAGCTTATATGTATAGACAGATGGATGTGAGCATCCTAAGGCTGAGTGAGCATTTAGTGTTTTCTTATAGGTGAACTGTATTTGCAGAAGACAGAAAACAGTGAGAATGAAAAGCATTTTAATCTGGCAAATATAACAGAAGAATCAGTGACAATGTTATAGAATATTTGTATGGTCATAATGGTTATAAAGATACATAGGGTATATTATATAAGCAGATGGCAAATGAGCGGAATTCATAGTTTATAATGGACATATCCTATAAGGATGTGAGGCACGTTTCCCAAGCATAATAACAGCAAATAAATCAACATTTATAATAAGCAGTAAAATGGGTAACAAACAGGCAATAAAAACACAGAAACTAAAATAATAAAACAAATAGGATTAAAATGCAAATGCTGGTAGCAGAATAATTAAGTGAACTAATAAAAATAGATAGGGCAGTTCAAGGCAAGATAATATGGTTGAATAAAGGAGGGGAGAGATAGCGGCCTACAGTAAAATGACAGATGTGGATAAATTAAAATAATTATCAGTTAATTTCTAAATTACAAATATATGTTTTTAGGGATCTATTGCAATCAGACAGTGTTGGGGCTTCCTCTCAGTCAGTGAAGGAGGAGGTTCCAGGGATTAGGGGCCTGGTGAATAAAAGTTCAGATTCCTGAGGTCTCCACATATGTCCTAGTACATTCCAGAAAGCCTAATGAAGAGGACTATAGAGGCCTAACAGGACAGTAGGAGACCAAGAGCTACTTGATGTCTGCGGAACCCAGATCATGAAGACCTGAATAAACTAGCAGTATGACTTTTAAAGATGGTACATGAACAAATGGGCAGATAATGAAGGCTGTACAGAACTAGTGTGATATGAAGGTAACAAGATGTAACTGTATGTGACTGCACTGCAGAGTTCTGTACCCCTGCAGGTGATACAGCTCACTGATGGGCAGCTCACTGTACAAAGAATTGCGACAATCAAGCTGGGAAGACCGCAGGACATGTACACCATCAGGGAGGTCATTAAGAAGGAGGAGGAGGTGTGTGGTGGGGTAGATATTTCGAAGTTAAAAGTAAAACGTCTTCACAACAGCTGGTACCTTATCCCTAAGTGCCAAGCTGTCATTAAAAATCACATCAAGTTTTATCACCTTCCTCATGAAGGCCAATCTATCCCTACTGCATATCACAACTGGGTCAAGGGTTGGACAGTTAGACTTTCTCAAGTTAATTTACACAACATGACAAGAGTCCCATACATGTTATGTAACAGGTGGTTGGCAGTCATCTAATTTGGGGTTGATTACAGATCCTCACCTAATGAATCCATAGCATACAATATGATCTGAGGGAAAGAAAGGTAAAGCTGAGTGTCATTGGCATAAGTGCTGTATTGATGGCCTCTTTCTCAAATGAGCTCTTTCAATGGAAGTATGTACATGGAGAACAATAATGACCCAAGGATTGTATCCAGATGTATGTTAGGATGAAAGCCATTCAAGGGCAGTACCAGAGGCTCAACAGTAAGTTCAAAGGTGATCGAGAAAATGGTATGGGCTCCCCTGTCAAATACAGAAGTGAGATCAGACAGGACAAAGACAGAGTAAAACTACTGATCCCTTGCAACTAGGAGGTCATTCAAACTTCACTAAGGGCACCCTCAGTTATACTTCTGAGGCAGAAATTAAACTGGAAAGGACAATGGGTACTATATATTATTGATTCAAGCAGTGAGCAGATGACCTTCTCAATAAACTTCCCAATAAATGGGAGGTTAGAGATGAGACAGTAATTCTGGTTGTCACGGTCAGTATCCTTCTTACAGACCGGGGTGACCAAAGCTTCCTTTATAGCAGCTGGAAAAACTCTAGTTCTTAAGGAAGAAGAGATTACTTTTAATATCAGTAGTGTAAGTACATTGGTGCAAGGCAGTACTAATCCAGTGAGACAAAGATCCAAACCCCAAATAACAATCTACATACTTGAGATCAAAGAAACCAATGGCAAGCAGCTAATAGCTATATTATTCCAATAAGGATTCCAGAACTTATCTTAGCAATCCTGTCTTGGTTTGTGATTTACTGTGGAGTTGACTAGTAAGATAAGTCTTATTTGAATGTATATTTTATTTTTACCACTGTTTTTCACTGTTTGTAGGAAGGAAGGGATAGCTTGCAGATAAGAAGATTTACTTTGATTTATATTTTGTTGTTTTACCTTTAATTTTCACTGATTGTTGTTAGAAAGGGATAGGTTTTAAACAGGTAAGCTCTAACCATCCCAAGGGGGCTAGTCAGCTATAAATTCACACAGACTGCAGAGAGAACAATCCAGAACTTATCTAAACAATCCTATCTTGGGTTGTGATTTATTGATCTTTACTGTTAAAAAGAACTGCAACTGTGAGTGGTAGTGAGTGTGTGAAGTAAAGGAATTATAGCTTTTGTCTGACTTTCAAAACTTGTATGGTCAGAACAACAACTTTACTGTACTTACTTTAGTATTTAGTTGCATGTTGCTTGTGTGATTTTTTTTTCTCAGAATTTGATTTAAGTTCTGTTTGATTTCTGTAGTTACTGATTTTGATTATTCTTTTCTTTCATATTTTTTTATTCATTAGAAGCTGAATATGGATTCCTTAAATGAGTTGGCCATTAATGATTGCTAAGGCACAAATATCTTGTACAGTGTAATAAATGCTATGCATATTTAGAGGTAACACCTAATAACACTGTTGATCTGTATTCCTCGTGTTAAATGTTGGATGATTTACTTACCATTATTAGAAGTAAATCTAGACTTACTGACAATGATTGCACTTGTGTAATTGTTACGGCTTGGAGAACTGTTGTTACATATATTAATGGCTGGACCGGTGAGATAAATAATCGTAGGCAATGAGCAAATAGAACACATTTTGGAAATGACGTGTCTATTGTCTGTAAAGATCATTCAACCCCTATGAAACAAGACAATGCCCCTGACAACTGTGGAATTCTGGATGCAAATATTCAGCAATCTGAGGATTCAAAGCATTTAGAAGGAAACAAAAAAGAAAGGAAGAAGTTCAAACAAATAACAAGGAAGGAAAAGAAACTGATTAATGACTGTAAAGTAAAGAGAATACGTGCTAAAAAGGACACTGCTTTGTTATGTAACACACAGATTACAGGGAATGATAACATTTTTCTATCAAAAAACCTTCAGTCTACAGAAGAAGGCATCATTTTTCCAAAAGTTTCGGTAGAAAAAAAGAGGGAAGGGGCAGGTAAAAAGGAGGAAATAAAAAATGAATGTGGATGGAGTGAAGAGCATTACTGTAAGAAAAAAGAAGAGAAAGACAGATGTAGCCTACATAGCTCAATCTCTGGATGTACAAAGCCAGCTGGATGAGAATTGTATGCTTGTGAATTTAATATGCAATGCAAACAGTGTGATTAATAGGACTAATGGTGATGAAGATCATTCCTTTGTAACAACTGATAGAGCAGAAGGTGACGATTCTTCAGATCTGGTCAGAAAAGATATTCTTGTAATTGGAGATTTGATTATTAGAGGAACTGATACTTACATTTGCAGAGAAAATAATGAACATTGAATAATGCTATGCCTGCCAGGATCAAAAACAGATCAGGTGAAACAAGCCTTGGAATGTCTTAATGTAAGGAAGTACAGATCTGTTTTCATTCATGTCGGTACAAATGATCTCATCTGCAAGGATTCTCTGACTGTCAGTAGGGAACTGACAGCCCTTTTAGATAGTATCTCTTGTACTGGTGTTAGGACGTATTTTTCACAAATCACCTATAGAAAGGATAGTCAGGTCACCGTGAATGAAAAGATTTTTGGGGTAAATACCTACACGGAAAAATGTCCTGTTTTAAAAAATGGAAATGTGTACAGCATCCAAGCCCAGTTTTGGGCACACGTGTTCAGATAGGATGGAGTGTATTTCTCAGGATAAAGGAAACAAATTTTTGCAGCAGATATTTTGCAATATTTGACAAACACTAGGCAGGATTTTTGTCAGGTTGAAAATATAACAGTTCACAGATAACAACATCTGATGCATCTCTGAAGGTTGTTAATGCTAGAAGCATTAATAATAACATTTTTTATTGGAAAATATGCTACATTTCCTCAAAATTGATGTTATTATTTGCAAAACATGGTTAAAGAACAATGACTGGAAGCCAGTCCTGTCAGGGTTTAAATGTTTTTTTACTGTAACAGACATTTTTAACAAAAAAATCAGGTTGAGGTGTTATAACAGGGATTAAAGATGGTTATGAGACCTGTGATTATTACATGTTCAATGATAATACCAATACTACAGACTGTGTAATTGTGACAATAAAGACAACCCTGGAACATATAACAATTGATGGAGTGTATAGACCACCAAAGTCAAGTGCTGATGACCTAGGGGAATTCATACATTTCTTGCATGAAACACAGGAGGGAAGAATATTATTAGCTGGGTACTTAAATTTACCAGAAACAGATTGGAATAATATTGATTCAACAATGTTAGTAAGGAGATTATTCACAATGTATGTTCAGGAGAAACAGTTGCTTCAGATTGTAAAAAACCTTCCAGGAAATGAAGCATACTAGACATTGTTTGTGTTCCTAAAGAAATTACTGTTACTTCAAGTAAAGTTTTACCACTGTTGATGTGCAGTGATTATGGCGTTATAAAGATGAATTTGTTGCTAGATAATTCTGCCAAACTGAAATCTAAACCAATGCACAGAAGGTTAATTACAGATCATATTCAAGCAAAACAGTCACTATGTAAAACTAACTGGAGTGATGTGTTCAGTGGAAAAACTGCAGGTGGACTGTGATAAGTTTTGAAAGAGAAATTGTTTGAGTGCAAAAAAAAAAAAAAATGTTTAACATCAGAATCTAGTCATACAACGTCAGGAGGAAATATTTCCATTAGAACAAGATACCTGATTAAGGTGAGAGACAAAAAAAATATAAGAAATGGAAGAGAGATCAAACTACAATTTTGAAAACTGAAATAAACATGCTAGACAAATCAATTAAGCATAATGGGAAACAATATAAAAAAAAATGAAGAAAATTTATATAAAGATATTGAGCATAATAGCAAACCTTTATGGATACATACAACGTGGAAGGAGTAAAGACATACAAATTGATAAACTGTGTGTAGATTCTAAAATTTATTCTCAGACACAACAGATTATAGATATATTTACAAAATCTTATGCAAAACCGTTTAGCTCCACAAAGGGGGGTGATAAGTTGCGCTAGTGACATCCAGATAACCACAGAAACTGGAATTAAATTAGATTATGTTGAAAAAGAACTGCACAAACTGGACCCAAACATAGCACAGGGTGGAGACAGCATTAGTAACAATGACATGAGAATACTTCAGCGAGAGCTTATAGTACCATTATATCTATTATTTACTAGATCAAATAAATATTGGGAAATTCCTCAAGATTGTAGACATGGGCTTATTAAATGTGTCTTTAAGGGAAAGGGGACAAATCCAGAGTCATATAGACCCTTAAGTCTACTTTCATGTTGTGAAAAAAGAATGGAGAAGGTAATATTGGATATTGCCAGAATTTGATAGGGTGGAACTTAAAACCAGATATCAGCATGCATATGTTGAAAATAGATCTATTACTACCTGCAACACAATGTTCTATAACAATATAATAACAGATATGAAGGAAAATTGCTCTGTGATGTAATTTATATATAGTTAACCTCAGCATTTGACAGGGTTATACACAAAACACTGATCAATAAATCAGAACAACTAGGTATCAATGTATTCTTGATAAGATGGATAGCTGCATGGCTTATAAATAGGACATGGCAAGTATCATACAGCACCTGGACAGGTGAAATTCTTTGTTACAGTCAGGATGTCCCACAGGATTCTGTCCTAGGCCTTTACTTGTTTAACTTGTATGTTTCAGACCTAACTTTTTCATCTGAGGTGTTCTATAGTCTATATGCAAATGCCCTGCAGATGACTTTAATTTGGGTAAACTGATTACATTTGTTATAGATAAGTCATGTCTGCAAAGAATTTGACTAAACTGCCATTTGGGCACAAGAGAATCATATGCTGATAAATATATCAAAAACTAAGCATATGAGAGTTGGGAGACATAAAGTGAATGGTGAATATTTAATACAGCACACAGTGATTGAAACTGTAGATTCATTTAAGGACCTCGATATATCGGTAGATTCAGCTTTGAGTTTTTCTAATCATATCAACCAATTGGTTAATGATAGTTATGGAACTAAAGGCTGTACAAAAAGAGTTATAAAGTCTAGGAAATCAAACATAATGAAGTCATTGTTTGTTAGTTACATTAGATCCAAACTTGAGTAAGGAATAGTAATATGGAAACCTTATAAGAAAACAAGCATGAGTAAACTGGAAAGAGTACAGCGGAACTATACCAAGGGCATCCATGGATGTGAACATTTAAGTTATTATGAAAGACTAAAATATCTGAACTTGTACAGTGTCTCATAGATATATAAGAGAAGATTTTATTCAGGTATATAGGACATTTAGAGACAACTATCTATGTTAATGTTTGAGGTCATCAAAAAGTATGACAGGCTCATCAGACAGCCTAAGTAGAAGGTTCTATAGGAATGGGAAGTGTACTGACTGGTTCTCAGAGAGCAGCTCATGCATGGAACAGACTACCAAATTACATTAAAGCAAGTATTAGTTCAGATATTTTTAAGAACCGCCTGGACACATTACGGGAACAAGTGTTTTGGTATATTGGCAAGCTAGAAGGGCATTAATGCCTGTGCTTGAAATATTTGTATGTATTATGTAGTGGCCAGCAAGTATAATGACAAGAGGGAATTTCAGTTGTAGATAGAATTTGAATGGCAGTATACATTGGCTGTTGATCTGAATGCAAGACTTTACCAACATTTTACAAGAAAACCATGAATTAAAGTGTGGCCCTTAAAAAGGTTATCTTATTTACTCTGTTATTGTATAATTTAGGTAATATTTCTCACTATATATATATATATATATATATATATATATATATATATATATATATATACACACACATATATATGGGTCTATGTCAGATGATCGACTTTTCTGGAAACTCAGAAAAAATATCGAAGAGACCATATGATCGAGTTCTCGGAAACCCAAACATCAAAAAAAAAAAAATCGACCTTTTTTACATTTTTGCAGTGGGGGGGGGGGGGCAAGCCTCCCTTCACCATCCCCCATGTGGGGGACTGCACCACCCACACCCCCTGCAAATTTTATATATATATATATATATATATATATATATATATATATAAAATACCAACTCCGAGATCTATATATATAATACCAACTCCGAGATCGCACTACAGTGAGGAAAAGGGTAAATTTCCCAATCCTCTCTGTATTGCAGTCTCCATTCAGAAGCTTTGAGTTCTCAAAAACTAGATCATATGGTCTCGACCATATGGAGTTCGAATTTATGAAAACTTGATCAACTGATAGGGATCCCACACACACACACACACACACACACATATATATATATATATATATATATATATATATATATATATATATATATATATACACACACATATATATATACACACACACACATATATATATATATATATATATATATATATATATATATATATATATATATATATATATTTGTGTACATTGTATAGTATTTGGTTATATTTGATAACTAGGAATTCTGTAATGGGGACTGGAGTGAAAAGTATTGCATCAATCTTCAATACAATAGCAAGTAACAAGTAAATCTAACATAATAAATAAATGCAATAAATATAAACAAACATGATGAAATATTTATATAATAACACAGCAAATGTTCAATGGCAAAATTAACAAATGTAAACTATAACTGATGCCTTTATTTCAGCTGCAGGACTAGGTGATAAATGGATGCAAAGCTAGGCTTTGTATATGGTGTTTTGTGAGACAAATTAAATCACACGAGAAGCAGTTCTATAGTTTAAACATTACTACTCACAGCAACGTATTTTCAAAATGATTTCACTAAGGAGAAAGGAAACGCAGACACATACAAATGATTAGGGGATCTAAACTGATGTGCAGGGTATACCACTCAATTAGAGTGGAAATATAGGACACTTCCTTGAGAAGTCCTAAGTTAATAGTGACAAAACTTAAATGAGGTCACAGCAGATATGATTAAGATATTGGGAGAAATGGCTCCCAAGGGTAGTTAGAGGGAAAGTGTATCCCAGATGATTACAGAATAACCATTCTAGTGCCAGTGTACAATAATAAAGGGGTCATTCACAACTGAGAGCAGTACAGAGGTGTCAAATTCCTATCACACTGCATGAACACTCTTGAGAAGATGATTCATAAATGAATACACAGAGGAGTATTAGTAAGATGGGAGATGAGTACTTCAGTTTCAGATCAGGATGCAGTACAACTGACCCAATGTTTGCAGTAAGACAAACAGTAGACAAAGAAGCTGGAGATGAGGAAAGAGTCCAAAATGGGCATTCCAAGATATGGTGAAAGCATATAACAAGATCCAAAAGAAAGCTGATGTTGGCAATCCTGTGTAGTAGTTCAACATCTCAGAAACATTGATAGAATTAGTGTACACGGATCGAATGACACAAGAAGTGTTTAGACTCATAGAGTGGTTCCCAGTGGGAGCAGATTTGCATCAGGGTTCAGCTATGTGCCTACTATTGTTCAAACTAACGATGGACTGCATTAGCAAACAGGCTGGAGTAGACATATCATCACATCTGTTGTATACAGGAAATGTGACATTACAATCAGACTTTGAACAGGAACTTCAGCAAATGATAAGTGCATGGAAAGCAGAACTGAAGACAAATGAGATGAAACTGAGTAGAGATAAGACATTTGTCATGTCAGCAAATGGAGGAAATAAAAAGAAGCTAAAAACTGAAATAGAAAGGACAATGGTGGAACAGGGTGACAGCTTGAAGTATCTGAGAGAGATGGTTGAGAAGAAGGGAAGTCTGACTGATGAGGTTAAAGCTAGAATCAGTGGGGCTACAGTCAAATGACACAGACTCTTAGGGGTAGTGTGTGACAGAAGAAAGCCAAAGAAGTTGAAATGTAAGATGTACCAAACAGTGGTCTAACTAGTACTTCTGTGTGGAACAGAAGCCTGGGCAGTAAAGGCTGAGCAGCTGAGGAAGCTAGAGATGAAGAAGATGAAAGGCATAAGATGGGTAGTAGGATGATCCCTGTGGGACCATGGGATACATAAAGAAATTATGACATTAGAGCAGAAGCCAAAGTATCTCCAATTGCAGACAGGGCCAAAAAGACCAGATTATGGTGGTGGGAGTACATGTGCAGGAAAGCAGAAGATGATTTTGTGAAGAAAACTTGGGAGAGACAGGAAGAAGGCAAGAGGAAATGAAGACATTCAGCAAAGAAATGGATGGATTACATGAAAGAAGACCTGAGAAAGTAAGGCATTACTTTAAAAGAAGGTAGGAGAGTGACACTAAATTGAGAGAGGTGATGGCAGTTGATGGGATACTCTGACCACATGTCAAAAATCGGAAAAAGTTGGGTTGATGATGATGATGATTAAAAACTGTTCCTAATTTGTGCCTTTTCTAATAATTTTTTTCTATATTTCCTAATTATGGAGGTAAAAGGTTGAGAGCTATAAGTGGGACCCTTCTGCATGCAGTCAGGAAAATTAGAGAATATTGTAACTAGAACAAGATCACCTTAAACTAAGATCACAACACATCTTTACTTGAACTGAATAATATTCTACAGCAAGTGCTTTATTGGTGTCAGTATATAATTGAGAATTGTATAGTTTATAGAAGAACACCCATGCCATTACTGTTCTGGCCCAATGGGTTTTGCAAGCCACCAGTACTCTGTAGACACTGCATCCCCTTCCATAAGAAGCACCAACTTCAGTGTTGATTATAAGTAAAAGCTGGGGTAAGGGATTTCCCCTGCATGGAGCTGTGTGAGTGGCCAAATGTCCCACACAAAAATATTAATTATTTTTAATTGGGAGTTTCCAAAATTGTCTTTTCAGACATTGCATCTCACAATTTCAGACTTTTTTAGGGTTTTGTCATTGGAAGGCCGTCTTATGTCCTAGCTAACTCTATCATTATATATACACTCATCCCGAGGAGAGATTTACCACTCTTACAGGTAGCTTTTATCTAAATATGCTAATTTAACAGTATGGAAATGCATTATTTAATTTCACTGATGAACTTGCTCTATGTTAATACAAAGGTACAGTCATCATAGACATGTGCATCTGTGCAGACATGGTAAAGTGAAAGATGATGCCATGGCTTGGTTTACTTAGATGTTCAACAGGTGTGACAGAGCGCTCAGTTCTCAGCATTGGAGAATGTGCTCTTCCCCTAGTATTGTGTGATGTTTGAGTTAGGAGGTATAAAATGGAGGAGGTATGGTGGACACAGGAGGGCTTGCCCCTTTGAGAAGATATTTTTGTGTTTTTATAAGTTTTAATTTTGCATGCACGGAAGTTATTGCTTTGTGGATGTGTAGCAGTGTGTCTCTGTAGTGTTATCAATGTTTTATGGTCGACATTTTGATATTTGGGTCATTCAGCTATATTCAAAAAATCAGTAAACCCGTGTGTGTGTGTGTGTGTGTGTGTGTGTGTGTGTGTGTGTGTGTGTGTGTGTGTGTGTGTGTATACACATATATATATATATATATATATATATTTATTTATATTAATAGGGTCTATCCATTGCACAAGTTGGGTGTGCGATGATTGAGAAAGAAAAATTTTGGAGTGAGTTGGATGAAGTGGTGATGACTGTACCCAAGGTTGAGAGAGTGGTGATTGGAGCAGATTTTAATGGGCATGTTGATGAATGGAACAGAGGGGATGAGGAAGTGATGGGTAGGTATGGTGTTAAGCAAAGAAATGCAGAAGGTCAGATGGTAGTGGATTTTTCGAAAAGGATGGACATGGCTGTGGTGAATACATATTTTAACAAGAGGGAGGAGCATAGGGTGACATACAAGAGTGGAGGGAGATGCACACAGGTGGATTATATCTTATGTAGAAGAACCAATCTGAAGGAGATTAGAGACTGTAAAGTGGTGGCAGGGGAAAGTGTAATTAGGCAGCATAAGATGGTGGTTTGTAGGATGATATTGGTGATCAAGAAGAGGAGGAGGAGGGTGAGGGCAGCACCAAGGATAAAATGTTGGAAATTGAAAAAGGGTAATTGTGAGGTGATGTTCAGGGAAGATTTAAGACAGGCACTGGGTGGCAGTGAAGAGTTACCGAATAGCTGGGCAACTACAACAGAGCTAGTAAGGGAGATGGCTAGAAAGGTGCTTGGTGTGACGTCTGGAAAGAGGAAGGAGGACAAGGAGACCTGGTGGTGGAATGAAGAAGTACAGGAGAGTATACAGAGAAAGAGGTTGGCGAAGAAGAAATGGGAATTTCAGAGAGATGAAGAAAGCAGACAGGAGTATAAGGAGATGAGGTGCATGGCAAAGAGAGAGGTGCGAAGGCTAAGGATAAGGCATATGAAGAGTTGTATGAAAGGTTGGACACTAAGGAGGGAGAAAAGGACCTGTACAGATTGGCTAGACAGAGGGACCGAGCTAGTAAAGATGTGCAGCAGGTAAGGGTGATAAAGGATAATGAGGGAAACGTACTCACAAGCGAGGAGAGTGTGTTGAGCAGATGGAAAGAGTACTTTGAGGGGCTGATAAATGAAGAGAATGAGGTTGGATGATGTGCAGATAGTGAATCATGAAGTGCAGTGGATTAGCAAGGAGGAAGTAAGAATAGCTATGAAGATGATGAAGAATGAAAAGGCTGTTGGTCCAGATGACTTACCTGTGGAAGCATGGAGGTGTTTAGGTGAAATGGCAGTGGAGTTTTTAACTAGATTGTTTAATGAAATCTTGGAAAGTGAGAGGATACCTGAGGAATAGAGAAAACATGTTTTGGTACCGATTTTTAAGAATAAAGGTGATGTGCAGAGCTGTAGTAACTACAGAGGGATTAAACTGATCAGTCACAGCATGAAGTTATGGGAAAGAGTAGTGGAAGCTAGGTTAAGAAGGGAGGTGATGATTAGTGATCAGCAGTATGGTTTCATGCCAGGAAAGAGCACTACAGATGTGATGTTTGCTCTGAGACTGTTGATGGAGAAGTACAGAGAAGGTCAGAAGGAGTTGCATTGTGTCTTTGTGGACTTAGAGAAAGCCTATGACAGGGTGCCTAGAGAGGAGTTGTGGTATTGTATGAGGAAGTCGGGAGTGTCAGAGAAGTATGTAAGAGTGGTACAGGATATGTACAAGGGTAATGTAACAGCGGTGGGAGTGACAGATGCATTTAAGGTGGAGGTGGGATTACATCAAGGATCAGCTCTGAGCCCTTTCTTATTTGCAATGGTGATGGACAGGTTGACAGACGAGATTAGACAGGATTCCCCATGGACTATGATGTTTGCAGATGACATTGTGATCTGTAGTGAGAGTAGGGAACAGGTGGAGGAGACCCTGGGGAGGTGGAAATATGCTCTAGAGAGAAGAGGAATGAAGGTCAGCAGGACTAAGACAGAATATATGTGTGCAAATTTGAGGGAGGATAGAGGAATGGTGAGGCTGCAGGGAGTAGAGGTGCCAAAGGTGGATGAGTTTAAATATTTGGGATCAATAGTTCAGAGTTATGGTGAGTGTGGAAGAGAGGTGAAGAAGAGAGTACAGGCAGGATGGAGTGGGTGAAGAAGAGTGTCAGGAGGGATTTGTGACAGACGACTACCGGTAAGAGTGAAAGGGAAGGTCTACAAGAGGGTAGTGAGGCCAGCTATGTTATATGGGTTGGAGACAGTGGCATTGACAAAAAGGCAGGAGTCAGAGTTGGACATGCAGAGTTAAAGATGTTAAGATTTGCACTGGGTGTGACGAGGGTGACAGGATTAGGAATAAGTATATTAGAGGGTCAGCCATGGTTGGAAGGTTTGGAGACAAAGCCAGAGAGGCAAGATTACATTGGTTTGGACATGTGCTGAGGAGGGATGCAGAGTATATTGGGAAAAAGATGGTAAGGATGAAGCTGCCAGGTAACAGGAAAAGAGGAAGGCCTAGGATAAAGTTCATGGATGTGGTGATAGAGGACATGCAGGTGGTTGGTGTGACAGAGAAAGATCAGGAAGAAATGGAAACAGGTGATCTGCTCTGGTGACCCCTAATGGGAGCAGCCGAAAGAAGAAGAAGTGGGTCTATGTTAAATATTCGAACATCCAAAATGTCGAACATTACATGGTCGAGACCAAATGTCCGACATTTGGATGTTCGAATATCAAATAAAAAAAAAAAGAAATAAAGAAAAACAGACCTTAACAGTGTGAGCAGGGGGCAAACTCCCCTGCACTCCCCACACCCCCCTACTTAAATATACCAACTCCGAGACTACACTTCAGTGCAGAAAAGGGAAATTCTCCCTATCTGCACCATACGGCGCCATTGAAAGTCAATCTTCGAACACTTGAAATTCGAACGTTTGGTCTCAACCATGTAACATTCGAAATTTTAAGCATTCCAAGATTTGACATAGACCCTATTCATATATACACAAGGCATAAATATTCAGTATACTTTTTGGTGAAAAGAGTTAATGAAACTGATAAACTATGTAAGTTACTTGGAGTGCAATTTAAATTTAATATCTGAAGTTTAATATGCCTACAGTGCTGTAACATTCTCAGACATATAGGTAGGTGTTTAGAGCTAAGAGGCTGGGAAGTGGTCATACTCTTATAACAGACCTAAAGAGTGCTAAATATATTTGTTGTACCCTAGTAATAACAAGAAATATATTGTTAAAAAACTTTACTTAAAACAAAATACTGTGAGTGAAACTATTAATGTGTCAGTGAAAATCTCCAAGTCTGAGATCACACCCACACAGTTTCACAATTTTATTACATAGAATAAGGATTTTTTTTTCAGTGAAACATGAGTCAGGTAAAACAGATTGTTTCCATTTCAGTAGAACAAGGTATCACTATACTGTGGAAGAATAGTTTGTATCACTAACCACCGGTATCACCGAAGAAAATATCCCCTGGAGCCCCTTGCAGAGAACTTGTGGGGTGAGTACATATAACATTTATTTGGAAGCTGACAGGCCATTAAAACATTTTTAATCAGGGCATTTTGATTCCACATTTTGAAGAAAAGAGACTGTAGAATGTAGCAGACCGGCTGGAAGATTTCTGTCTTGAAATGTATGGTGAGTTAGCATTTGAATGTGTGGCTCTTGACTGCCATGTGGCATGACTTGATATGGTCTGGCCTATAAACTGACTTTTCTGTAAACAGTGAGACAGCATAATTCTTCATTTAGTATGGATGAGCTGCATTAATGTCTAAACAAGGCATAGTGCCTTCTATAAATCAAATACCCAGATTTTCCTGCAGAAGAAGAAACATTACCAATGAAATGCTGACTAATAATGATAGCTATTACAATGTCAGCAGTGTAGACATTAATGATATATAAAAGTGCAAAGAGTGCAGTCCTAACAGGTTTTATTAACAGACAAAAGGATATAGAATTCCAGGATCAGGCAATTTTTTTGATATTGTGATGACCGTGCCCTGGCTCAGCAATCAAGGAGCCTCAGTCCTCACCACTAACACCAGGGAGGTCATCTCATAGAAGAGAGGAAAGGATAACTAATACACACAGTAAAGTACAATTTCCTTAGGTGCACACAGAGATCACAGTCAGTCTGGGGCTGGTTGCTCCTTTGCTCACCAGGTCCCCAATAAGACTCCCCACTGGCACAGCTATAGGGTCCAGGTCTCAGCCTAACTGGGCAAGCTAAAACCTCCAGTACCCTCTCTGTCCAACCAGTGCTTCGTGTCTCTGCCCAGGTAGCTGACACAACACACACACACTTTGAGATAAGTATTTATACAACTTCACAGACACTCCTGGGAAAGGCTGACACAGATTCTCCAGCTGTGCCCCTTTACCCAGACCATACGGTAGTAATACCTGCCACCACCCAGCTAATAATATCAGCTACTAAAAGGCCCTTAAAAGGGTGTCCAATTATTACTGTGCAATATTATTATCCAATGGTAATATGACTATTCAGTCTAGGCTTATTGGAAGGGCTTAGACAGTAAACTCTATAAATATATAATGTACTCTAAAGCCTAATTTATCTCTACATAAAACAGCATAGGTAGAAGGTTTTAAAAATATTTAATAATAAATAATTAAAACACAAGACAAAACTACTACACCACAGATATATCTAAGAGTTCAGAGATCACACAGAGACTTAAAATAATACAGTAGGACAGGTCTGATTTCAAAGAAAAATACCTAATTAATCTTTACTAGCTTTAACTATTCCTACAATAAATCACAGTGCTAAAACTTACATGTGAGCTTAGGCAGAGTGCTGAGTTAGATATCGAATATCAAAGTGCTTCCAGTCTCTTGTGAGAAGTAGTATTTAAACATTACTAACAAACATGTCTCCAAGGCCCTCCCAAATTACATCATTTTTGACACTTAGTCTGGAGTTCTCAGGCCACAAACTGCATTATTTAGCATTCTAACACCTGCTCAGAAACTTACAACATATAAGTCATTTCACATGTATACTCTAACAGAAACCAGAGCAATAAAGCACATTCCACATCTAAATTCTGATCATAAACTTTAGCCTTAAAACAATGGGCATGAAACCTTC